>NW_010258064.1:0-11096 GCF_000690775.1 Eurypyga helias
TATACAAGCGCTGCGTCTGGGAGGACTCAGGAAAGGAGAGCAGATGCAGACACGTTATTCTTTGCTGAAACTATAGCCGTAACCATAGCTGGTCCCCTTTTCCCCACAGGCATTAGTGTTCTATTCAGTCTGCATCAGGGGAGGTAATGGATGCACTGATGGAGAACAGAACTCTTACACAAAAGACACCAACTCATGGTCTTATCTCTGGGCTCTCTTTTCAGGTTTCTTTTGGATTCTGAGAAGTTTATTAGCTATTAATTTCTATTTTACATAATTTTATTTCTTCTTATGGCTGCTTAAAATTATAAAGGTGAGAGTATTTTTCATTTAATGCATTAAATTCAAGTTCTACATAACCACTTCAAAGGAGAAATTGAACAAGGTTGTGTTACTAAGCAAGAAATCAAATTTAGATAGACATAAATCTAGAGGGGGAAAAATTAACCAGGAAACCGAAATGGATTTGTTCTTTATGTGAATTTACTAGGAATCAAATGTGTAACCCTTTATGTGAGTTCTATGAGAAGAGGAGGAGAGGATCAGCTCCCAAACCTTTATACTGGCAGCTGTGGGTGACAGACTGCACTAGATCAGTAATGATGAATTATCCAGTTGTGTAGTGACTATTCACCCAGACTTACAGCTAAAACTGGAGCTAGTCCTTAATTAGAGCTTTTCAAAAGTAGGAAAAAAAACCCCAAACCCTAGTTTGTTTTTAAAAGATGTTTTTCTTAGTTCTCTAGCTTCTAATTTCAAAGAGGAGTGAAGCCAGGAATGCTGAAAATACAGTAAGAAATACTAACTTTATACCTAGGGAAATAGATTTTGGATTGCATTGAAAGTCCTATTCTTTCGCAGTTTGCAGCCCAGATTTGGAGCCACCCCAAAGTTTCTAGGTCTGTAGATAAATACCCATGGTTGTGAGAAGTACTTGGTGTTTTCCTCATTAGAATTAACTGCTGAGCTTTCTCCATCACTCTACACCTTCTTGTGATAAGGATCTCCAAAGTTTTGTTACAAAGTTTTATTAAATATTCTATTTTAAAAAACATTTCTATTTTGCAACTATTACTTATGGAGTTCATTCTTCCCCCACTCCGGGAAACCACTGAAGCTCATGCTTAATTGATTACATTCTGCTGGCCTAATCTCCTGTTTGAACTAAGAGTACGTGTTACTGGGTCAGAGTCTTGAAAAGCCTGAGGCAACTGGGTGGGCAAGGGCTATGGAGAGTGAAGGGGTATAACACAGGCTCTTCAGTTTTGGATTTGAAAGTTGAGGATGCTGGAATTCACATTAATTAAAATGTATTCATGTATGGCAATATCACATAATACTGGGGGGGAAAAGACTTAGAGATGGATGGTTTGGCTGGCTTTAATTAGTGTAATTTTAACTTCTGGCTTTGGTGTAGAAGGGACACACGGGGGTAAAAACAAAGCGTATGATCTTGCTGAACGCTCGTGAAACAACAGTCTAGCAAGATTTATGTGAGTGCTAGAAGAAGCTTTAAGCAAAGAGGCTGTTCCTCCTCTGATGTGTCATATTAATATTCTTTTCCATTGTGGTTTCTTGATGATTTGAGTATGTGGCTCTCAGAACAATCATAGTTTGCTTAAGAAAATTAAAATAACATGAAAAATTACTGTTGCAATACGGGAGGCACCAAATCTCTGAAAGATGTAGGCACTTGCCTTTCCAAAGCGAACACGAGAATGAAATGTTCACTGGCTTTGTTATGGTGTAGAAAATATAACTTAATATTGAATCCTGGTCAATCTGTGGAGTGCTTAGAATATCTCAGATTATGCTAAATCAAATGAAATCTCTCTTTGCCAACATTTTTTCCTACTTCCTTGCACACTGGTTCGCTCTATTGTGCATTCAGGCTGAGGGAAGGTAACCTCCTTTATGTGGCCTAAGCGCGCTCTGCTGTTTCAATTAGCATGATGTAAATCAATATACGTGTTCGGAACCTTTCCACCTGAGGGCTTGGCTTTCTTTCCGGTGCATCTTTTGATAAGGAATTAGGAAATTACTTTTCCCTTCACATTTATTGCATGTGAAGTTCTTCAGCAGAGTAGCCATTCTGTCCCACATTTCCAGAGGAATTTGGGTCATTGTTTACTTGTGGCTTCATTAAAGAACATCCAGTAGCTAAAAATTTCCATTGTCAACCTTTGAATATCAAGCACACTATTATAATAGTCTTTGAAAGCACTGCATGTAGCACAGAGACCTAAGAGATGCAAGAGCAGCTCTAGTCAAGTTATAAAAAGAGCACTACCATCGCTGCCTGAACAGAAGGAACGTGTGGGGAGATCGAGGGCATTGCCATGACAATTCGACTGACGGATCTTTGTTCTTGTTGCGTTCTGACATAGACTTTCTTGTTCCAACAGCAGGTGCAAATGATGATTAT
The DNA here is from genome assembly GCF_000690775.1 of Eurypyga helias. Taxonomy (NCBI): domain Eukaryota; kingdom Metazoa; phylum Chordata; class Aves; order Eurypygiformes; family Eurypygidae; genus Eurypyga; species Eurypyga helias. The sequence goes on from NW_010258064.1 coordinate 2,426, forward strand.
GAGAAGCCGTGCTTGTTGTGGACAATACATGGCCAAACACCTCTTCCTCTGTTTGTTGGAGCTACAAAATACATGGTCAATGGACTCTAATTTGAATGAAATTTTATGGGCACACAGAGGTTGGTGTGAAGTAAGGAATGCTCTACTTTGACCTCTGTAGCCTCTCTACAGAGAGCTTAATAGAGAAATGTTTTAAATTACAGTATGTTCCAATTATTGTACATTTATGGGACGGTGTGAGCTCCCTCTATGGGCTAATTTAACGTCTGCAAATTCCAATAATTCTTTTTTGTAACAAAGCCTCTGTGTAGCCTAGTGGATAAGGTGCCTGCCTAAGGTTTCTAAGGTTGTGCTCTTTTGAGCGTGTGCAAGATGGCTGCCACAAAAGTGTTTGAAGCTGCCGCGTTTGAAGCTGCCGCGTGTGTTTGAAGCCGGCGCGTTTGATGTTGCTGAGTACGTTTGTAAATTTGAGGCAGACTTTAATATTGTTAGACGGTAGGGGAGTCCTTTTCAACCTTTTTTCATTTTTCACTTGAACTTTTAAAAAGTTTTATTTTAACTTTTTTTTTAAACTATTTTAACTACTTATGTCAGCTGAGGAATGCTGTGATTCACAGCCATTATTGTAAGGAGGCTGTTATGTATTTTTAGTGCTGCTGGGACCATAGGAATTTTTGAGTGACTTTGACTGCAGACAACAATGTGGAGAATAATCCTGACTGTGAAAAGTGCTGTTGGGGCTGCAGAAAAGTACAGAATAATTTTGACCAAGGGCAACCATGGCTGCTTTTAGAAGAAATACGAGTATGCCCGGGTGTTGAATTTGTGAGTTGCTGGGACTGGGAGGAAAAAAAATTGCTGGAAAGAGAAGTTGGAGTTTTGTAGAGATTTGACAGTGCATTCAGTTAGCCAGGAGCTCATAGTTAAAAAAAAAATAATCTGGTGGGACTGTAGAAGAGCCATCAACGATTCTAGGAGTGAAGAATTTAAGGTGTATGGACAGTAGGGGAAAGCATAAATGGTGCCATTTGTTAAAAGCTATGAACTACCAAATATGTTAGGAAGCAAATGCCGAATGTAGTTAAGACATGTAAGCTGCAGTTTGTTTCTTCTGGAAGAGAAATGTTCTGTAATGTTGTATTATTTAGGAATATAATTTTTGAAGTGTAAAGACCGCCCAGGAGTTGATATGGGACTGGAAAGTCATTAGCTGTTGGGTGGGAGAGGGAGGGCTTTTCAAATTACCTGAACGCTAGGGTTTGCCTGAACAAGCAGTATCTTACTGTGCTTGTGAAAGGGAATATTGGTTGGAAGTTAGAGGTTCGTACAATTTAACTAACTGGATGTTCTCCAAATGTACCCAATTGACTGTTGGTAGACCACAGATGGATGACTTCTACTATTGTTCATCATTCAGCTGTGACTGGGGAGCAAAAGTTTTGTAGTTCTGGGTCTCTGGAGGTCTCCTCCTTGTCATTCTCATCCAGGCCTGGAGTATCCCTTACTGATGAGGTTTGTTCACTGTCTTGGAGACCCTCTGGAAATCCCATTTGGTCATCTTTTAAGCATTAGAAGACAGATCGGGTAGCCCCTATATTAACATGCGTGGTTTTTTACCACATCCATCCACTCATCCATTCTTTATCAGATTGAATTCTTGGCACAAGATTGGGATCGGTGAGTCTGTACCTCAGTTAATCTGTAAGAAGATGTCGAGATCACAGATTATTTTGTTTATAGTGTTGAATCTCCCTCAGACTGAATCATCACCTTTTAATTTTTCTAGACCCGACTCCTCTGTTCCGGTGATTCTTTGTTCAGATGTGCTCTACCATCTGAGCTGCTAACACTAAACATAACATTGTATGGTATTGCTCAAGTGATGAAATAATGAAAAAATTGTGTGGTACATTAGAAAGAGTTGGGTAACTGTTCCTGACTTGGCTTCCCTGTGAAGATTTGCACTTAGGGATTTTTAATTTCTGTACAATACGACATGCCAAATGGATCTGATTGATACTGTTCGTGATAAATTACTAGTATTGTACTTTTTTTTTCCTCCAGGCATGTATCTTCCTTCTTTTAGAATATTTGTTACGTTCTTTTGACTCACACTGGTTTTATTGCTTTCTTTATTTTATCAACAACCTCATGAAATTAACTTCAGTGTTTTCTTTGCTGATTACACAGACTTTTCATTACCTTGAAGCTTTTTTTGAGCCAAATCTAAGCAGTCTGTGCTCTGTCTGGTAAAATTCCAGAGGAACTCAGCTGACTTGCCAGTCCTAGAGACTAGCCCCACTTGTTGGCTTTTACATAGATTTAGAACAATGTTTTGTCCTGACTCAGTGCATAAACTTCGTCTCGTAATTTCAGTCATATATATGGCATGCTGTGATCTTAATTGCCATATGGTGTTATTCTTGATCTTGAGAAACCTCCTCTATTTCATTTTACTGGTAATGAAGTTTTTATTGAGTATCATCACCCTTAACACCATATGATTTGATGACTTTTTAAATAATTTTTGTATTACACTTTGGTGTGGTTGCTGCCCTACTTCTGTTTGTCTTCCAGGTTTGGTAAATCAGATGGCTGTTCACTTTTTGTATAATCTTTTTAGTAGAAAATGTATTAGCTTTCATTCTAAACTTTAAATGTTTTTCTTGTTAGAAACTTGGGTTTTCCTTCCGTGGGTTTCTTGCTCTGTACTTTCCGATCTGGTGTTCCCTTTGTTTTACTGTGGTCCTTGTTAATTTTAGGTGGAATACGCTGAGAACTTGTGTATCAGTGGATCCCACCATCAAGCTTAGTTTAATACACTTGCCCTTAATACAGCAAAATTACTGTTGATGGTGATGGTGCTGGAACATCTGAGTAGCTTCTTTACCTAAGAGCTTGCTACTGGTGTAAATTAATCAGAAAGTTATCTAAAGCAAGACCATTACATAAGATGTAGATAAGATATCCTGACTTTTCTAAAACATAAGTGTGAAAATTTCAGGCAAGTCCTCCACTATTTAGTAAAATTAACAGCATAAACCCTTGTCATTTACATCTCCCCTGTTGCTGTAAGTTGGTATATTTTTTAAAAAAATCTCTTTGGCCATTTATATATGATTAGGTTTTGAGGCATCTGAAGCTATTTGAAATACAAATGTTTCAGTTTTCATTTCATTTGTGATCCTGAATCATACACCTGTTTCATGAAGTTGGTGATACTGTGCTGGTTTAGAAAACAGCACTTGTAATCAGTCTTATAAATCTCATTTTATATTAAAATTCTACAATATTTAGGCATTTTGTTGAAAATATTTGTTGAAATAGTTATATGAAACCTAAGACTGTGTACAACGCTATGTATTTGTTCAAACCAGTTGAATTTCCTCATTTCCATTTTCCTCATGGACTTTTAACAATCTGTATTATTACTAGTATATTGTTGTACTAAATAACCAGTGTACTAGTTATACTTAATTATATATAATTGTATTCTGCTTGTAGTCTTATATGAAAGATTACCAACAAGTAAGAATAAGTGAAGATTTTAGTTTTTTGTTTCTTCTATGCTAGTGTACGGTTAATGCACAAATGGGATTATAAGGAATGATGATTTGCTGTTTGCTTCTCATATAGTCTGCCTCACTTTTAGCTGAATTAGTATTTCACATCTCTTAATCTAATAGTTTTTTTCAAGAAAATTGAAAGTAGTTGCATGGCTGTAGCTGAAAATTATTTATGTTACTGTTTCCTCCAATTCTTGCCTTCCTTTTGTTTCAGAACCTCTGTGGTTGTGCAAATATCATGTTCCCAGTTAAATGGGCTTCCAGCTAGTTAAATGCAGTCCAGCTCCGTTTCAAACTGTGATGTTTAAAATTTAACTGGAAAATCCATACTTAGATGGAGTGGCCTGATTTTAAAAACGCAGAACTTTGAGATGCTCAAGAATTGTCAAATGATTGGTACTTCTAAGTGACACCACACGTAAAATCCAGAATACCACTTTCTGAACTGTACTTTAAACACCTTGATTTGAAAACATTAACCTTTGTCTCTTTCTAAATAAACAGAGACTATATTTGGCATTGCACTTTCCCCCAAAGAGCTTAGTACTGAAGCAAAACCATCATAGCTAGGATATAGTGTGACATCAGGGAAAGGGAATTAATGGGATATTTGTTTTTCTTGTATTTGTTTAGCTACGGAAGTTCATACCAGACATGTGTCCATCCAAATCTCTTTCCTAATTTGTGACTATAAAATCTGGAACTCTGAAAAGGGAAATTGGAAGTGGTTTTTTTAGCTGCAGAACCAATGGCTGTCGTTGCAGAACAAGATTCCTCTTGATGGGTGGTTTATCTATTGGTATGCCTGATCTGCTGTGTGAGGCAATCTGTTGGCCTACTTTGTCTTAGTAACATACCGAAAAAGTTGTGAAGTAGTGGGGTTGGGATTATTGCTACCATAAAGCAACCAGTTACAACGGAAACAGCTTTTTTTGCATATTCAGCCTACTTTGGTTTTGGAATGGTGACACAGTTATGAAGTATTTACTATCCCATTTTCACTCACTTGATTTGATCTGGACTAGGGGATCATTTATTTTGTTCCCTTTCTGGAGAACACAGAAGTGACGTTCCTGTTGACATGGTAAGAGACATTAATGAACAGAGTTGATCTAATAATGTGAAAACTCTCCAGTTCTGTTTAGGTTTCTGCATATTCTCTGTTTGGCTACTGCTCCAGAAAGATTTATTTCTCTTATGCACACCTGTATGTGTTTGTTAACAAGTTATTTATATTCAAACAAAACATTTTCTGCTGCATGATCATTATTTTTTTAATAATTGATTATGCCCTGCTGAGTAGTTCCATCTAAGAGAGAAAACAGCCACATGATTTTTATGAGTGTTCAAATACACTTGAAAACTGACTTGCAGAATTAGGTTCGTGTCACAAATAGTGGAAAAGGTTTGCTTTATGAAAAGAGCAGGACAAACAAGGAAGCGTTAATCAATTGGATAATTTATTTGCAATAAGTAATTCTACCTGCTCTTTTGTTATAGGGTAAGGTCAGACCTGAAACGAGTATTGCAGATGATGGATAAAGAGAAGGCTTTTGTCAGCTGAAATCCTTAACTCAGGGTCTGCAGAATTCCCCTTCCTCTCTAAAATGTTGGCTAAACAGCAGCTTTTTTTTGGCAGCTTACATAGGTGTGTTTTTGCTCTGCCACCTGAAAACCCAGCAAAGAGAAAGCAGCCAAGAAGCAACGTACTGGAGGTGTGGGTCTGTAGATTTACCTTTCCACACTTTGGCTAATCTTAAAGTCTACTTCAGTATACAAACCGCAGAAGCTGGCATGTGTGTAATAGCAGAGCACACTTGAAGGGAAGGTGACCCATAAAGGCAAGGCCGGGGTTTTGTTTTCCTACCACAGCAAGTTAAAACACACATCTAGAAAGGTTTGCCATCTGTATTTCCAGAACTAAGATACCTGCATTTTGCTTGTGAGCTTTTCCGTACTTGCCAGATATTTATTTCCAGGATGGTATCTTTAACATCTGTATTTTGCAGTCGTAAAAGAATGGGTTCTGTGAATGCAAAGTGTTGGTGTCTTGCACCAACAAACACCCTGTTTCACATATGAATGCGGGGTAATGAGGCTACGCATAAAATTCCCTCCACTGTTGCAGGATTTAAAGTAAGTAGCTTTAATCCCTTAACTGTGCATGGGAAAGCAAGAATAGGAGTTGTTGTTTATGATCTGTGAACAGACACAGGAGTGAGATTGGTACCGGCTACACTTTCCCCCCATGAATAATAAAGTTCTGCACATGAAGGGAAATCAGAACATTAATATAGAACCTTTTCTTTACGTTTCAGGACTACATTATGCATCCATATCTTGGGCCCAATAAAATGAATGAATCCTTTTAGTTTTCCTACTGTTACGGCTTTAAAAAGGCGAAGTCTTTTATTTTTTTCCACTGCAATTTAATCTAATTTTAATATTCCCGAGGTAATAGTGAAATAACCAATTCTGTCCAATTCTGCCTTAGATAAAAGCATCAGCATGTTTGGAACATAAACCTTATTTTACCTTTTGTTGAGCTGCCCAATTTAGTAAGAGCAATTCAGTGCTACATCTTAAACGTAGTATGACTTAGAACAGTGGAATCTGCCTGGAATGTGAAAAAAGGGAATAATTTATATTTAATTGGTCTAAACCTACCTTTCCTAGGTCAATAAGAAGAGGAAAATCAGCAGCATTAATCAAGATAAAATTATCAGCTGATTAATCAGTGTTCTAATTACTGCATAGTTCTTTCCCTTTTCAGTTTTAATTACTAAACTTCATTGTCTTTTCCATATGGCCATCATGCATTCACAGTACACTTTTTCTCCTGGTGAGATCATTAATATAAAAAATGTACATTCAAGACATTACTGAAGATATAAGAAATTGCTACTGCCTACTAAGAAATTACCAAGGAAGCTGCAAATCAGCCATAGGTTACACAGGAAAAGTCTAATAAATCTATTAACACTTAAGAAAATAGATATAGTAGAAATGCAATTATGATTATCAAATCAACCTTTGTCCTAAAGTGAGTTTTACCAGTCTTATTTCATCAAATCTATCTCTTGGTTGGGTCAGAAAGCAATCAAATCTGATTTAAATTGGCAAAATACATGGGAGACCTCTTAAATTCGTAGGGCTAACATAGACCGTGCAAATAGTCCCTTGACATATTCTCTTAGCAGAGTATTCCGAAGGCCTAGATCCTCAAAGGTGTTTTGGCACTTCACTACTAGTGGTGTAACTGATTTCAGTAGATACCTGATATCTAAGTATCTTCTGAGGGTCTAAGCCCAAATGAAATAATCTGTTGTGTATTATATTAACAGAAGTATCTTATTTAGTCTCTGTGGAAGTCACGAGGAGAATGAAGAATTAGACATTGGCCTTTAATGTTGTTTTGAGTAAGGAAGAAGGTTAAAAAAGACCACAGCAGAACTGAGTTTCTAATGAAATCCTAACATCTCATAACCGTGTTAGTCTGATAATCTACCCCACAGATGCCTCTCTCTAAAAGTCAGGAGCTTAAAAAGGCAAACGGGATGTCTTTGTGCACACAGGCTAGGATTTATGGAAGAATAAAGTATATCCAGCATACAGGAGTTAGTAAGTCACCACCTAGCTGGAGTGAGGTGAGGAACATGTCACTCCTCACCAGTAAGAGCTGGTGTTTCATCAGCCACTGTTCACTGGTAAGAGCTGGCGCTTCGTCAGTGAGAGCATCCAGGTCTGTACGTTTGGGAAATACATGGCATGGTCTTCCATAATTGTAAGGTTTAAATTAATGCTTTAAAGCATTTGCACTGCCTGTGATTTCTCTGACCCTTCTCACTAAATGAGGGAGAGCAAGCAAAATTGTCTTTGTGCAACGAGCCTCCTGCATGAATTGGTATTGGGTTTGGGTTTTGTGTGGCTGGCCCGTGTTGTGCAGGAGTGGTAGAGGCTGCCCAAACACCCTCTGCCTCCAGCTTTAGCTCCTGATTGCAACATCTCAAAGATCTGCTTTTCTGGAAAACATGGTGACTTGCCTACTTGCGCCCCTATTTCCTAAATACTTGTTGTATTCCTGATCAGACTGTGTTCAGTGAGCATACGCACAATGCAGTTACGGAGTTTCCCAGTGGTGTTTCACCCCATGGGTAACTGTGAGACTGGACACCACGAATTGCCCCTGAGAAATACAGCTGCGTATTCGCGTAGCGTATCGAGAGAGGGAAGAGCCAGTCTCACTGCTGTTACCTGGACAGGACGGGCACGAAGCCCGGTCCAGCACAACCACCTCTGCTGCCCGGGCGGCAGGTTCGGGGTCTGGTCTGCGAGGTGTCTCGACTTGGGAGTATCACATCCTGCAAAATGCTCCGCTCTCCCTTTCTTTGCCTCCACCATCTAAATGGTGGATTTCCACTGTCCAGCTTCTTCTGATTTGTAAAATATTTCTATGTGCTTGTCTGTTCCTTTTAAAAATCAGTTTTTCCTGAGAAGTAGTCAGACCAGTTATTTAGTTAACTGATTAGTAATTGAAGCCCTAGTTTGGAAATTGTACAAGTTTCCTATGAATATTCATAAAAAATAATTAACTTGGCTTCTGATTTAAAACCCAACAACAGTTCACTTCAATTTGATTTTTTTTTTTTTTGATAGATGAGTTAATTATATGCTGAGGTCTAGTTGCTGGGGTTTCTTTCCTAAGTGGTGATTGACTAACTGCTGCTGGTGACAATAATCCTGGTTTGGGAGCCTTGTTTTGGGCTTAGGTTGAGGTTTTGTGTGCGTGTTGCTCAGCAGCTGGAGGGTGGCACATGGCCATCCCCCTGCGAGGCACCCGCGTGCCCTGACGCAGAGTCCCTTCCCGTCGCGCGGGTACACCCGCTCGAGCTTATTTTCTTCCCCAAACGCAGAAGCATCCTTGGAAATGAGGATTGCTGCGTCCCAGTGAGGAGCAGATCCTTGAAGGACTGAAATTAAAATTTGCTCGTGGTGAATGCCTGCTGCCCCAAGGAGCTCATCCGCTGGCTGTGAGCGGAGGAGCAGGGTGGCTGCTCACCTCCCCGCAGCCCCGAAGGCGCCGGCGGCCCGGCGTTGCCTCCTGT
>NW_010258065.1:0-284 GCF_000690775.1 Eurypyga helias
ACCCTGGGAGTTATTAGGGTGGTGCCAGGGTGGGCTCTGGCTGCGGAGTCACCCGGTGCCCTTGGCGTGGGGAGAGGCGACAGGTTGCTGTAACCCTCACGATGGGAGCGGGAGCCTGGAGCTGCTCCTCCTGCCCCTCTCTGCTAACCCAGCGCTTGCTGGGCGGGCAGCAGCCTGGTCCCGGGCTGCTTCTCCCCTCCTGCCAGCGCCCCGTGTGAGGCTGGCTCCTGCCTGTCCGCAGCAGCCTGGCACAAATCCCAGGAGCCAGAGCCCAGCCGCTTCCC
>NW_010258065.1:317-988 GCF_000690775.1 Eurypyga helias
ACCGAACGTGGCAGATGTGCAAACTTGTACAGGTTGTGACTATGGAATGAAACTGTTCTTTTGGTATCTGTGGAAGAGAAAAAAATCCTTTTTGCTGTGTCTAATACCAAGTTCTGTAAATAATGGATCTCTCTGAAGGAATAAAGCTATCCTGTAACAGCCAGCCAAGAGAGAGGTGTGCAAGGGAAGGGAGAGGCACCCGGCGCCTGCTCCGGGCCCCGTCGTCCCCGCTGGCAGCGCGTCCGAGGCACTAAAAGCCTGGAGCGGTTGTAGGGGTTACAACAGGGCCAGGCGGACGTGATGCCGCGGAGTCAAGCTGAGTTTATTGGCACAGCCCGGCGGGAAGGAGGAGGGGAGTGGTTGCTGGCCGGCAGCGCTCGGCTCCTGCCCGTGCTGCCTACCTCTGCGACGTCCTAGAAGTCCAGGGTGCAGAGCAAGGCCGTGCCCCGTTTGATCCAGTGCTTCTGCGGCTTGTCCGTAGGGATCTCCACAGCAATCACGTAGTTGGTGGAGTGGCCGGTTGTCGACAGCGTCCCTGCAAGGCGGAAGCGAGGGTGGTACCGAGGGGGCCGAGCCCCGCGGGAGGTGACGGGCTGAGCGGGGCTGGGGCAGTCGAGCTGGTGTTCCGGGCCGTGGGTGCCTGGCCCCTCCGTCGCCACAAAGGGCCGGAG
>NW_010258066.1:0-228 GCF_000690775.1 Eurypyga helias
CCCCTCCAGAGCCTGGTACGTCCCTCTGAGCAAGACTGATCCCAGCCCACAGTCCCTCCTGGGAATGTCCCACCCTGGGGCAAACCTTCTCCCAGGCCCCTGGGTTTGGGGCGCCGGCTTCCCCATGGGGACAACCAGTCCTCATCACAGGGACCCCACTGAGGACAGTGGCAGTGCCTTTGGGACAGGGGCCAGTCTCCAGGGCACAGGACAAGGGAGGGAGCCAGT
>NW_010258066.1:276-1199 GCF_000690775.1 Eurypyga helias
TGTCAGCGATTTTTTCCTGCCAGAGAGACACAAAAGCAAACACTGAGGATGAGGAGATGGCATGAACCCAACCCCACCGTGACCCAGAGGAGGGACGGGGGGCTGCTTTGCTGCACCCCACTCCTACATTAATGCACATGGGTGGCATGGCATGGGGGATGGAGCAGTGCCCAGCCCTGCCAGCGAGCAGCCTGGCAGCAGGGGCTGGAAGTCCCACGGGAACAAGACATCAGGGGTCCAGGAAAGTCCACCTTGTAGGACCCCACACAGCCCCCCCAGGGCTTCATCATGCAGCAGCAGCAAAGGCGCAAGGATTCTGATAAAAACACCTCCCCAGCAGCTGGCTTTGCTCTCACTCTATGGCCCTCAAATCCTGCTGCTTCCCACCACTCTCTCCCTGCCGAGCTCCTGATGCTCCATACAGCCCCCTCCCTGCCAAACCCCCAGCCCCCGGCTCCTGCAGCTTTCAGCAGGGCTGTGCTTTATGGTCTCCGGCTGACTTCAAAGCAGCCCACTAATTTGGCTTGCTGGGATAATTAGAAGCAGCGATGCTGTTGGGGATCCTTTCATCCTGAAGCATGCCGAAGGGTGGCTTGCAGATGACCTGCTTCTCTTTCACAGCCCCTCCAGGGCTGGCAGAGACATCATCAGGGAGGGAGCCTACCCCAACACTGCTGGGGGGCCCTTCTTGGAGCACGCAAATGCCTGGTGCGCTGATCACCCCAAAACATGACCTGCTCTGGAGTGTAGCCCGGTCCTTGGGGCAGGAGGTGAACCCAAGGGGTAGGCCAGCCGGATTCAGTGGTTATCTTGGCCAGGACCCAGGGCTCACCCCATAAACTCTGCAGCCCATGCCCTGTAGGGATACATCACCTGTAGGTGGTGATGTATCTGGTGGGGAGGAAGGTCTCCACGCTGGACGT
>NW_010258066.1:1248-2680 GCF_000690775.1 Eurypyga helias
GCTGGACGGCCAGGAGCAGGAGAAGGTCTCATAGTCAGATGCCCTGCAGGACACAAATGGGACCCCTGGCAGGTCTGGAGTCCAGGGGGAGGCAACGGTCAGCAAGGGTCCCATCTCACAGCCCAGCTAGCATGCAGGGACCCCTGTGCCACCGCAAAGTCCCCTCTTAGCAAGCCCCTTGACAGGGGTGCAAGCACTGCTGACCCATCCCGGTGGGGCCACACACTCTCCCATATCCCAGCCCACAGCCACGCTACTCACGCCCCAGCCGTAGGGACACGGTGTGCAGGAGGCCACCGTCCTGGCCATGGCAGCTGTAGGTCCCTGCAGTGGCCAAACCAGCGTAACGCCAGGGCTCCCTGACGGATGGCAGAGCCCTCTGGCAGCACCACAGCACCTGCCCGTCTCCATTGCACCGGCGAGCTGTGGAGGAGAGACCAGGCCTTTAGAGGATGGGAACAGCGGGGTGACCCCAGGCCCACCCTGTAAACCACCCCATCGGATAAATCCCACCATGTGCATGGAAAACACCTACCCAGTGCGGGCACCAGTGCACAACAGGGTCACGTCTGTTCCCACCTGTCCGTACTGCACACCTGGAGGGACACACACATCCCCAGATCGGTGTTAGCGCCCCGGAATACCCCGTGCCAGGGATGGGGGTTGAGGCAAGCTGCCCGGGTGCTGGCTGCGGGGTCTTGCTTCACACAGGACCACCATGGAGGCCTGGCAAGGACTGGTCCCACTTGGGGCTGGGCAAAGGGGCTGCAGAGGGGGGCTGGCCAGAGGACTCCCATCACCATGGGGCTGCATTTCGTGTATGCCCCGATCCTGGTAGGTCTGTGCCTGCCTTGGGGGAATGGGGTGCCTCCAGGGTCCCAATGCCTGGGATGTGGGGCTTGCACAGGAGGCTGGGGTGGGCTCACCTTCTTCTCCCCAGCCCTCGGGGACGGCGAGGGAGGCTGATGCCAGGGCTGCTGCGAGGAACACCATCACCCTGCCCAGGCCTGGGATAGGACTGCGCATCTGCAGGAAGCAGAAGGGGGAGGGAAAGGGGGTTAAGGGGGGGTACCCCGCGGGGTCCACAGCCCGGAGCCCCCCTGCAGGACCACAGACCCCACATCTCTCCCTCGTGTCATCCGATCCTGCTGCAGACAGCAGAGGGACCACACTGCTGAGACCCCATCTGGGACAGCTGGCAGGGTCTGCGCTACTGTCACAGCTAGTACCCGGCTGCCGAGGAGCCCCTGTGCCGGGAGGGGGAAGAAAAGGGCAAACATTGACCAGGAGTGGGGGCGTCGTGGGTTGGTGGGATTAAGGGCTCTTCGTCACTGCAGTCCTGAGCCGGGAGCCCTGGCTGGCTCCCAGCTCCAGGGTGGTCCAGAGACCTGCGCGGGTGCAGCTGGAGTGGGAAAGGGCTGAGCAGAAATTC
>NW_010258066.1:2764-4257 GCF_000690775.1 Eurypyga helias
GTACCGAGAATGGAGCTGGCTGGGGGTCCCACACCACTGCTCATCCCCACACCCCCTGCAAGGCTGGGCCGTGCAGGTCTGTGACTTTCCGGGCTGTTTAGGGTCTCTGGGCCCAGGGAGAATGTCCCTGAAATCCCTTCCTCCCACTCAGACACCATCAGTGAGGGGGATGCTGAGGAAGGGATGTGCACCCAGCTCTCCACGGGTCAACCGCAGCCATAGATGCAGGTCTCCCCACCCCTGCCTGTGCCCCCCATCATCTCCCTGTCCATCCCAGCCAGCATCGCCCTGTCCATCCCAGCCAGCATTGCTCTGTTTGTGCCAGCATACACTTCCGCGAGATGCCATCCCAGCCAGCGTCACCTTGTCTGTGCCAGCCAGCATCACCCCAAGGCATCCATCCCAGCCTACACTGTTCTGTACCGTGTATATCTGCTGGGTGACACCCTGTTCATCCAGCCATCATCACCCTGCCTGTGCCAGAGCGCGTCACCCTGCCCACCCCAGCCAGCATCACCCCAGGGCATCCGTCCTGGCCAGCATCCTGCCACTCGTATCAGCAATGTCACACTGTCCCTATCAGCCAGCCCCACCTGGTCCCGGCAGGCACAACCTAATCCTTTCTCCCTGGAAGCCCCCCGTCCACCTCTCAGAAAGGGGCACGCCTGTTCATTCACACCCACACTGCCGGGCTCTGCTCCAGGATGCAGGCGGGCAGGGGCTGAGGGCATGGAGGCAGCGAGCTCCCTGCCAGCCCCAAGCCCAGGCTGCAGCTTGTGGGCATACATCCATGTCCCCTTGCGTCTCCCTGGAAAGGAACCCCGGAGCAGCTGGCAGTTCTCCTGTGGAGAGGGGTCCATGGCTGCAGACCAAACTGCGTGGCGAAGGAACCGAGGGCTACCAGGCCATACGATGCAACCCAGCAAGTGCAGGGGGGAAGGTGTGCAGCACCCCACATCAGGCCCATCCCCTACACACCAGGCAGCCTCAAACGCAAGGCCTGAACGTAAATAATTTCATAGACTGTCATAAGCTTTTCCTACAAACCGCTCACAGAAATGTTCCCAAGAATCATCAGTCAAAAGGTCTCTGCCAAAACTATGCTGGTAACTAACTGGGAACATTCGGCCTGAAAGTATTTTGGTGATGGAAAAAAAAAAAAAAAGGTCTTAAAATACAGCAACCAAAAATAACTCCAAACATCATGTGGGCCAGAGTTGAGGGGATGGTGCTGGGTGGGGGGGTCAGGGGGAAGGAAGGGAGAGCGTGTTAATGCAAAGAGAGAGAAATAGTTTTAAAATAAAATCATTTGTTCTCCTGACTTTCCTGGGGTTTTGTGCAAACGCTGTGGTCACAGCTACTGCACCCATCGCCCACTGTGTCCCTCTGGGGCAGGGGGATACACTCTGGGTGCTGGCTTACTGCTGGCATGAGACTGCCAGGTCTCAGCCAGGAAAAATGAACCTACAGCCGCCCTGCTGCAAGACGTCTTC
>NW_010258066.1:4372-5728 GCF_000690775.1 Eurypyga helias
CCCAGACCGTGGTGACGGAGAGCACCTCTGCACACACCATCATCCTCCCTGGCACATCCCAATCCCTGATCTCCATGGTGACCCCCCAGCGAACCCCTGCCACTGGGCTCCCCACATCCTCTCACCTCCAGCACCCGTTGTTCCAGGGCCCTCCCCAGTGCCCCATCCTCACCCCCACACCCCATGAGGTCCCCTGCCTCAGGCGGGCGTGGTGACGGAGAGCACCTCTGCACACACCATCATCCTCCCTGGCACATCCCAATCCCTGATCTCCATGGTGACCCCCCAGCGAACCCCTGCCACTGGGCTCCCCACATCCTCTCACCTCCAGCACCCGTTGTTCCAGGGCCCTCCCCAGTGCCCCATCCTCACCCCCACACCCCATGAGGTCCCCTGCCTCAGGCGGGCTCTTTTGGGGAGCTGCTCACCCTCGCCAGAGCCGAGCATCGTCGTGGAGAGAACAGGGCAAGCCCTTCCTCGCCTGCCCGAGACAGAAGGGACGGAGGGAACAATGGGAGCTTTTCTTCTCCCCGTATGTTGATCCCAACCCGAGAGGTGTCTGCCGCCTGCCTGGGGCGGGGCTGGGTGACTTCCCATGGCCATGGCCGGGGCAGAGGGACCCTGTCCAGCCTGGGGCTGTGGCTTGGCCCCAGCAGGGAGGGCAGTGGTGCTGGGCTCCGGTCCCTCAGCACAGCACGCCGGCATGGGCAGGGTGACCAGGCGGTGCGTGGCACCCATGGGTGTCCAGAAACGCAAGGTGCCACTCTCCACCCTCCGCCACCTCCGACCCACTCAGCATTGTGTGCTCATCCGAAAGTTTCTGGGGAGCTGCAGGGAGAAATCCTGCTGTCAGCCCCTTCCTTCATCCAAGCTGAAACGCTGCGAGCCAAAACAACCCCCCAAATCAGAGTCATGTGCATCTGCCCCAGTGCCCACGCTGGGGTGTGACGGTCCACCCAGCACTGCCTCTCTGTGCCATGCCCTGCTGTGGCCTGGCACAGCCCGGTGCATTCCTGGGGGATGCCAACTTTCCATTGCGCCTGGCTCTTTGAAAGACAGTGGGTTTTATGTTTTATTTTTGCTTTGCTTCATTTGAAGTCGCTCTTCAAAGAGAATGAGCTGCACGCAGAGCTGGGGGTGGTGGGGACACAAGCAGACGATACCGTGCCGCAGGGCTGAAGACGGCAGTGGGGAGACGCGGGATCGTCCCCACCAAGTGCAGAAAACCGGGATGCCTCCTAACCTCTCCCTGGGGTGGTCTGGGGCAGCATCGCTGCGATGGAGAGATGGCAAATTACACTTGGCAAGCGCTCGGCTGTGCTGCAGACACCCACCTGCAAAATCCGCTCTGTGATG
>NW_010258066.1:5908-8511 GCF_000690775.1 Eurypyga helias
TTCCTCCCGGTGACCCTGCAGAAGCACCGTGCCCTGCTCCGAGGAGCCCTGGCATGGCCTAAGCCCATCCACGTGGCCACTGATCTGCCCAGTACCCCGGCAGCACCCCACCCCTGCAGCATCTCCACCAACATGCACCTTTGGGGTGAGGGGAGCCTTGACCCTCCTGCTGGGATGGTCCCCTGCAACAAAACCCCCTGTCCCCTAAATGCTGCTGGCACCCTCCCAGCTGCTGGGTGAACAGAGAAAGCCCAGAAACGGGTGCTGGAAGGGAGGGAAGCATGTCCCCCACCACCTCCATGGACACTGGGGCCATGCACCATCCCCAGGACCACTGGCAGTGCCTGGGGGGCAACTCCTTGCCCACCCTAGGGTGATGCTCCCCACGGGCAAGGCGAGAGCCTCGCCCACGGTCCCCAGCTGCTCTGGTGGTGCACTGGGGACCTCAAAAAGGGCTGCTTTTCTGCTGAGCACTCATGGACCCCCATGCCTGCTGGGGGACCCCCATGCCGGGCTGAGCTGTGCAAGCACACATGCACTGCTGCAGCCAGTGCAATCCCAGCACACCAGAATTACCCCAGTTAAAGGAAGGGGTAAAACCAGGTGTAGCCTTCACCTGTGAGGCCAGTGCAGTCCAGTAAACCCCACAGGCAGCCTGAACACGGGGCTAAACCCAGGACAGACCCAGTGTGGGGTTTAAGTCGGGGCAGTCCGAACATGGGATTATACACCATGCAGCCCCAGGAGCAGGATTAAATCCTGCTTGGTCCAGGAGAGGGATTAAAACCGATTTAGCCCAGGAGTGGGATTAAATCCAGTGCAGTCCTAATTTGGGGTTAAATCCAGCTAAGCCCATGAGTGGGGTTAAATGCAGCTCAGCCAAAATGAGGTGTTAGACCCAGCACAGCCCAAACACTGGGTAAGCAGTCCAAATGTGGGGTTAAACGCTGCACAGCTCAGGAGAGGGGTTAAGCCCTGCTCAGCCCAAACACTGGGTTAACCCCTGTGCCACCAGGGAACCAGTTCATCTCCACAACCAGGTACAAGGCGCATCTCCACTCAACCCAGAACAACCCCCCAACGAGCCCCCTTGGCGATGCCCCACTGATCACAGCCTCACTGGTGTCCAAAGCCAAGCCCAAACTGCTCCCACATCCCAAGGGTCACGTCTCTTCAGGGGCGGATGCCAGCCTTTCGCGCAGCCATTAGCGGGACCCAGTGCTGGGCGGGCGGAGGGCCACCCCACACCTTGGCATGGTGGTAGCTTCATGGAGGTCAGGCTCTTCTTCTACCCCAGATGGGAAGCTCCCACCCCAACGCCCTGATTCCTGCCCTCCCCTGCTCCATCCCATGGGAAGGAGGTGTCTCTGGCTCCCAGTTGTAACCGGAGGCAACGGCAAGGGCCAAAACAGCGAGGGCTCTGTTAGCAGCCAGCAATCCCGACGCCACGCCAGCTGGCAGCGTTGCATTCGGAGGGGGGAGAGAAGGGGTGCCCCCCTCTCTGTCCCCATCCCCATGCTCCCCCCCCACTGAAGCCACGTGCCAGAGAAATTCCTAAAAATAATTTTCCAGCTGTAAAGAAACCCACTGTAGCTGTAGCGCTGGTGGGCTTTATAGCCAGGAGATTATTTTTAGGATGGAGGGAAGGAGTTGCAGGGGGGACTGCGTCCCCACTGTACTTAGGACAGGGACCGGCACAGTGCTGGACAGGGGTGGGACGCACCGGCAGGGAGCTGGGCCACCCTGTGATTAGAGCAGGGTGGGAAAGGCTCTTCCTGTCCGGGCAACATTTTAGGATTTGGGATATTTTTCCGCTCCTGGGCTCAGTCCAGCCTGGCAGAGATTTGGGGCAACCCACAGTTACCTGCATGACAAGCGAGCGGGGAAGCAGCCCGCACCCTCCAGCATTTCACTCCCTGTCTGGCAGCATCCGCACCCCCCAGAACAAACTCCCCCCATAAGCTGGCCCTAGAGCTGACACGAGAGCGTATGAATCCATCAATATAGGGGACACACCAATATATATGTACATACATGGGAATGCCCCGTGCAAGAGCAGCTCCAGCCTGGAGCTGGGAACCCTGAACAGGAGAGGGGCCCCACAGCATCCCCCTGCCCAGTGCTCCCCCCCATCCCTCACCGTGCTCCAAAGCTGGATGGTGCCTGAGAGCCATCGGGCTCAGCTCCATCCCTGAGGCATGAAGGCGCCCGGGTCAGCCAAAACGCTTCAGGGTGTCGGGGCCAAAACAAACAGCTCACCATACCGCGGCACAAACGCTCCCCCAGCTAGCAATTTGCTGTCACTCCTTTCAAAAAACAAAACCCCTTTTGGGCAGGAGAGGGATTTCAGGTGTCATTAAGGGCCACCTGGGCAGCCAAATAAAGCCACGACCAAAGGGTGGCCCATTAACCCTCTCCAACCCGGCGACGCTCGCAGACCCCCATCACTGTGCGACGCAGAGATGCTGGTGCCGGGCTCCGGCACCCGGTGGGACAACCGTGGTCCGTCCTCTGCAAGCTTGGAGACAACCCTGCTGCTGGGCTTTCCCAAGGCGAGGATGCTGCAGGGTGCAAGGCACAAGGCAGGGATGGAGCCTGGGGAA
>NW_010258066.1:8541-10462 GCF_000690775.1 Eurypyga helias
TAGGAAAATGAGATGTCAGCCCCCAGGCCAAAAGGAGAGACGGAGAAGTGGGAAGAAGTGGGAAAAAGCTAGGGCAGAAGCCCACCGCTGAGGCTGGGGGCTGCGGTGCAGAGCCAAGGGGTGGGGGCTGTGCCTTGCCTAAGCTGAGAAGGTTGGAAAAACACGATCTGGCTCACTTTCTACTGGGGAAAATTAACCCAACCAAGTTCTCCTGAACGATTAAATGTGATCGTATCCGAGCAGGGGGGCGGAAAGCAGGGCAGCGCGGTGAGCGTGCTGACACATCTCCTTCCACGATGTTGGATTGACGCCCCGGCCCCGCTCAGGGCCAGCTCTGTTTACAGGCTCCTATTGTCTCTTTTTTTCCTTTTGGGGTTTTTTCCCCCCACCTCCAATGTTATAGTTCAGAGTAAACAAAAGCAAGCAGCCTCTCACTCCAAACATTTCAGCCATCCCAAACTTTCTCTGGAGGGGGGCTGCCCGTGGAATTTTTCTCATCCAAAAGAATTTCGAAATGTTCCCGTTGCAGCCTGCTGACTGGAGGCCAAGGCAGTTCTGAAATCCTTCGTGAAACACTCGAGCTGCCCTCTGCAAAGCCCTGAAACACCAAGGACTAGCAGCCACTGTGCCCCAAAGCCCCCCCATGCACAGGAAACCCTCCAGTCTGGCCGCAGCGGGACAGAAGCACATCCCAGCCTGTACAACCACCCCCAGCCCATCACCTGAAGGGAGTCAGCAGGTCCTGGTGAGGCCAGATTCTATTTTTCTATTTTAAGTTGCCCTGAGATGGTGATGCTGGTGCAAAGTTCTTGGGTGCAGCAGGGTTTGGGGTGGGGATGTGTGTGCATCCCAAAGCATATGGTATTTCCCTTTGCAGGTAGCATCTCTGCAGCACCATCCAGAGAGGAGAGGGTGAAGCAGCTGCTGGGGCTCTTTGGAGGAGCGGTTGGTGGCACCTCTGGCACGGGAAGGGCAGTTTTCAGCAGGGATGCTGCTCCGTGCTGCCAGCTCACTCACTGCTTGGGCAGACAGAGCAGGAGGGGATGGCGTGCTGCAACCATCCTTGGGGACAGAGAGGGGGCACAGCATTGTCCCCTCCGTGTCCCTGGGAGATGGTGCGTGGAGGGCAGAAGGAAATGTCCCCCAGGATGGTTGCCATCCAAGGGTGCTGCTCCTCCCTGGCCCACAGCACACAGTCTCAGAAGAGATGGGACCACAACATGAGCAAGCAGAGACCCCCCAAGAGCTCCCTCCATTCCAGGTAGGCGTAGAGGCAGTGAGGGACCCACCAGACCCTTGTGTGGGGGTGCTGGCATTGCTCAGCATCCCGGCACTGGGAGCACCGAGGTGGACCCTGAAACAACCAGAAGGAGCAAATCCAAGCCGAACAGCCCCACAACAAAGCAGCAGTCACGGGAAGAAGCACACGAAGCTCAGCCCAGCATGGATTTGGCTGTCAATGCAAGCCATTGTGGTGGCCTGGCATAGTGATGTCCCCTGCTCGTTTTCCCGAACAGTTCCCAGAAGGGTGTCACTGGGTAGGTGGTCCTGCAGCCCAGACACACTCGGGAGCCCTTGCATCCTCCCTCCCTGGGCATGCACAGATTCTGGGGGCTGTGACCCCTTGATGCACCCATGCTGTCACCACAGGACGGCAAAACCTTGCTGGTACCCACTTCATCCCCTCTCCCTGCAGCATCCTGCCCCATTGGGCACAGAGGCCCACGCCACCAGGACTGGCTGGGGTGGGGGGGGAGATACCTCAGCTCCACGCCGGACAGGGGTCTTGCCGTGAAACGGGGCTCCACCAGGTGCCTCCGCTGCCTCTGCACCATCTCCCCAGGCCGCCTTGCCGGGCTCTCCTCCTGCAGCGGGGCTGCTCCGTGCCTTGGCGTGGGAGCGGTCCTACCCCACCCCCAGC
>NW_010258067.1:0-5184 GCF_000690775.1 Eurypyga helias
CAAACCATCCTGTGATCCTATGACAGATAAAAACATGTTCTGCCCCCTACTGCCCCACTGCTGCTCCCATTTATTCCCGCAGTTTCTGCATAAGTTACACATCCTTTCCAGTGTCTGCCGTGTTGACCGTTTGTACAGCATTCACCTATCCACACAGCTCTGAATTCTGCAGAACTACGGTCACAGCAGCATCCCACGGCAGCCAATGCTACCGCTGCATTACGTGCTGCAGGAGGGTGCTTCTGTCTGGGAAGCGTGGAATAGAGCAACGTTTGCAAAAGGCAATATAAGCGTTTCTTGTTAAAATCTAGGTGCCTTAACAGAGTAGTAATGAAGTCAGCAGAAGTTTCATGCTTAATGCTGGCAACATCGTTTTCCCCTCAAAAATACTCCAAACTGACCCAAATGTTGCTCGTTTATCTTGCTCTATGGACAACGCATCTTCCCAAGCTCCAACCAAGTCTCCCACACTTACACCGACCAAAGCGTACCCGACTGCTTACCAGAAGGGCAGCAAAAGTTCCATCCCAAAACCAGACCAGCACATCCCATCGCCTTTCTCATGCGGCATTTCAGAACGTCGTAATTCGGGTTCGTGTCAGAACCAGCGTACTACGCCAAGCTTACCTTCTCAGACTGCTGCCCATCTGCCTCCGTTTCCATTTTTTCTTCTTCAGCTCCATCTGAGAAAACAAGTACGGAAAGTGTTTAGAACTGCTATAATGTTCATTTATCACACTCAACATTTATTTCAGGGTTAGGTAAAACTTTCTGCTCTCCACTGACGGTGGATTAAAGCAAGTCACAACACCAAACTCCTGGAAGATTGAATTACATTAACTTTAGTTTAAAAAATGAGTTTACTTGCAATTTTAACTGTTTTTCCTGTTCAAGCAGGACAAAACATTGTTATCTATGCTCTGCTGAAACACCCACTTGACCCATACAGACAGAAACCACAAATCTATCCATTTCAGCTACACAAAGGACAGTTTTGCAGTATTCAAGTCCAACCGTAATTCCCACTGGGAATTCACAGCATTATGAAGTGTTTTTCCCCCAATACATCCAATTTGATCCCGTAGATGGCTGTCAGTGATGTGATTAACCTCAATTACAGTGCTGCCAGACTCGTAATTCCTCCTCAGCACAAGCTGCTTTCGCTCAGAGGTCTATCCCGAGGCACCGTCACGTGCCACAGGTCAAGCGAAGGTTTCAATTCCATTCTGGAGGTGATGCAAATGCCAGATTTCTCCGAAGCTAACTTAAAAATAATTATTCAACACCCAAGGAATATTAAGCAGTAGCTAATCTGTTAAAGCACTGACACTGTGGTTAAACACTACGGATCTCTTATTATTTCTGGCCCCAAATCCACCGGAGTTCAAGGCAGCGAGCAGTCCTCCTCCGTGCTGGCTGGATGTGAAAGCTCATTTCACGCCCTTCGTACCTCCCGCGCTGCACAAACACGACGACCAACTGGTTCTCCTGGTGGAAAACCTCTTGGTACGGCTCTTTGTGATAGAATCATAGAATGGTTAGGGTTGGAAGGGACCTTAAAGACCATCTAGTTCCAACGCCCCTGCCATGGGCAGGGACACCTTCCACTAGACCAGGTTGCTCCAAGCCTCATCCAGCCTGGCCTTGAAGCCATCCAGGGATGGGGCATCCACAGCTTCTCTGGGCAACCTGTTCCAGGGCCTCACCACCCTCTCTGTGAAGAATTTCTTCCTGATAGCTAATCTAAACCTCCCTGATTTCAATATGTACCCATTATCCCTTGTCCTATCACTACAGGCTCTTGTAAAAAGTCCTCTCCCAGCACCCTTGTAGCCCCTTCAGATACTGGAAAGCTGCAATAAGGTCTTCCTGGAGCCTCCTCTTCTCCAGGCTGAACAAGCCCAATTCTTCTTTGTGTTCTTCCTCCACGCACATTTCTCCCAAAAAGCGCTCTGAAATGTATCCAAGCCCTCCGAAGTACATTCCAAACACAAATTTGAGTCTGAGCCGAACAACGAAGCTTCGGCTGGCGCAAACGGCACAGCCCTGCAGCAGACGTTCCCGGACCGTGCTCCCACTCAGACCTTGGTTGTTCATTCTCTTGCTTTTCCTCACCCCTAACGATACCACTACTCGTGGGTTCGTACAAAAGAACGGGTGAATGCGATCCCAGTCAAACCCTAACACTTTCTTCGTCTTCTCACTGAAAAAAGCTGTATTGCGGCTCCTCAAGAGCCCAAGTGCAGGTGCTAAACCAGATATGAAACCCCCTGAGCACAAGGGCTGGTTCTGGGTTAGACAGAAAGCAAGAAAAGGACGTAAATTAACAGCTGAAGGCTCAGTTTTCTCAGTGTCCAAAACACAGCCATCCAAAGAACTACGGAAGGGAGCTGAGGCTGAATGAACACATCTCCTGCCCGGGTTGTCACAGGACAGTGGGCTCAGCTCCCAGCTTTTTAGACAGCATGCTTTCCAAGCTGCTTTGAAAAAACAGGGATGGAGTTGCACCTTCAGTGCCAATGCTGAAGAAAACAGCAGCGAGTCAATGTCTACTGCTCCCCAGGGGCTTCAGGGAGGGCTGACAGATGTTGTAAGATGTGCCGGGCTGTCCCGGAAACCACCAGTTGGGTTCTCCGGGCAATAACAATTTCCTGGACTTCTCCAGGAGGTGGAGCTTCAGCCTTACACCATGCCCCGAATCCTCAGAGGATCCACAAGACAGCCTCTGCCAAGGCCGGCTCCAAGCCAATGCTCCCATATTGGAGACATTAAGTACTTCCTTATGGAAAGAGACATGTGCCAAGCTCCGGAGACCCCTACAGAGAGCAGAGGGGCTTCACCCACACCACTGCAGCCTCCGGTTCACAGAACTGTAGACTCATAGAATGGTTTGGGGTGGAAGGGACCTTAAAAATCATCCAGCTCCAACCCCCCTGCCACGGGCAGGGACACCTTCCATAGCCCAGGTTGCTCCAAGCCTCATCCAGCCTGGCCTTGGACACTCCCAGGGATGGGGCATCCACAGCTTCTCTGGGAACCTGTCCCAGTGCCTCCTCATCCTCTGTGGGAAGAATTCCTTCCTGATGTCCCATCTCCATCTCCCTCTTTCCATTTAAACCAGTTCCAAACTGGTCAAAAATCTCCACCTAGTGCCTGACCAAGAAGCCGTCCTCTCCTCAGATGCCACAACGGAAGAGCACAAGTCATTTGGGAACGACTCCTGAGCAGCTACGAGTGTATAACATGAGCCACTTGGACACTTGGCAGGTTCTCCCACCGCCGTGGACGTGTAGGTCCATGCAGCACCCGCTGCCTCTTACCCCTTGCCAGCTGGAACCCAGAAGGGGTCAGCCAGGCACCCACAGAAACCTGACCCTGACCACACGCACCTTCAGCGCTGCCTCACCAGCAGGCGTGAAAAACCTTCGCGTCAACCCACAACTACCTGCTTCCCGCTGTTGCTCATTCCGTTTGTTTTTCTGGCTGACTGGACCGAGCTCGCCATGCTCGTAACCTCTTATTTACCGTCTGTCGGGCATTCAAACAGCTATTACGGAGCTATCGGGAGAGTCCTGCCCAAACAGAGCCAGGCGCCCCTGCGCCGCAGATTGCTTTTTGAGCAGTGGGCCAGTTATCCCATCCAACTTAGGCTGTTATCCGCTCTTCTGCGTCAGAGGCCGAAGTGCCAGACAGGGCAGACCAAAGTGAGGAAGGGAAAGTGGGAGAACGATGACAGGAATCACTGTCACCACGCGCTGGATGCGCACATCTCAGAGAAGTGTTTTAATGGCAGTTAGCACCGTCTTGTGCTTAGGGCACAAACTAACCCGTGGTTCCTGCACTGTTATCCCTTCACAAAACACACGCTTACAGTGTTCCTACTAATGATAACGGGCCTCTGAGATAAGAGGGCACCAACCAGCATATTGATGGAGAGCAGAACCGTGGAATGGTTTGGGTTGGAAGGGACCTTAAAGATCATCCAGCTCCAACCCCCTACCATGGGCAGGGACACCTTCCATAGCCCAGGTTGCTCCAAGCCTCATCCAGCCTGGCCTTGGACACTCCCAGGGATGGGGCATCCACAGCTTCTCTGGCCAACCTGTCCCAGTGCTCCCACCCTCTGCGGGAAGAATTCCTTCCTGATGCCCCATCTCCATCTCCCTCTTTCCATTTAAACCCATCACCCCTTGTCCTGTCACTCCCCGCCCTTGGGAAAAGCCTCCCCCAGCTTTCTTGTAGCCCCCCAGGCACTGGAAGAGGCTCTAAGATCTCCCCCGAGCCTTCCCTTCTCCACAAAGGTGTGTGAATAATGTACTGCTACTTCCTAGTATTTTGCACATGGATGGCTTAACAGCCCAAGAAACCTGCTCTATCTGCAGCACCCAGCTCTCCTGCAGGAAGGGACGTGGGGAAGAGTGCCAGCATAACCCCATACTCCTTGTCTAGGATCTCCGGCCGGCAAGAACAGAAGCTCTAGTGCAACTTAATAAGCAGGGGCACTAACGAAGGATCACGGACCCCAACGCCCTGCCATGCCAACACGAAACTGCTGGTGAAAAGCCCTGATCCATCGCTAAGCTTCTGAAGACATTAGCTGGTGTTGGGTGTTCATTTTCTGTAATCCTCATTTTACTGGTAATTCCTCTATGCTACCCTGAAGGAAAACAGATGTGCACAGTGTTTTGCTTTAACAGCAACAGTTCTCGAGAGAAGCTTTGGTAAAAGCCTCTTCTGTACGTATGGAAAACATACTAAAAGGTCTGACTGAAATGTAATTGTTTGCTTCTTGGCTTATTTTAAGACTATAAACCTACTTATCTGAAGTATCTGCAGCCATAATTCAATTTATGTAGACTGGGGACACATCTCCTCAGAAGTTTTAGCTCAGAGTTAGGATTTAGGGACCTAATAATGTCACAAGGAAAAATCTAGATTAGATTTTGTCAGAGCGCTATTTCAAGCCTAGAAGCAGAGCTCTGAACTGGGCTTAAAAGTGTCATCCCTCCTAGTAAACGGAAGAGAAAGCTAACAAAGAGAGCTTTATGCCAAAAACAACCCCAGAGAGAAAGTGCAGAACACTCAAGTGCAGTTGGGTTGGCAGAAAGACGATCATGAGCTCCAACCAGGAAAATACTGCACAGGAACACAGAGATTTTCATTCTGGTGTGACTTAACCCAAAT
>NW_010258068.1:0-4373 GCF_000690775.1 Eurypyga helias
GAGAGAGGGGGCTAACATTTCACAGGTTACCTCGCCTCGCGTTTATCGGGGTAGTTAAAGGGGGAAAAATCGGGTTGGGGGGGAAGGAGAGAGAAAGAAAATCAACTTTAAGAGACTCTGGGTTTAAATAACAGCCTTTGATATTTTGACAGTAAAATGGAAAACACTTAACAGGAGTCAAGTTTTGATGTTTGAGGCTGGCAGCGCCCCCTAAAATTATATTGTCTTGCCTGCTGCTGCAAATTGGACCCAGGACCTTATAGCGTCTCTCCAGGTCTTTATCTGCAGCCTTTCTGATTGCAAAACCATAATTGTATCGTTTTACACCAGTCAACTAAGCAAGTGCCAGTGGAATAAAATCCACAAAGTGCACACACATACCAACTCTCCGGCTAAAGCAGTCTGTTCTCTGCAAGTTGTAAAGGCCTGCAAATTAAATACCAATTACTGGAAGCAATAAAATGTTTTTTATTGCACGAAATCTACTTAAACCAGAAAAGAATAGTCGTTTTATTTTCGGGAGGGGGATGGAGGGGGGGCGCAGCTCACGAAGACATATATTGGCAGAGAAAGATTATATACAGCGCCTGCACGGGGCCACAATGGAGACATTCTACCAGCAGCAGCAGGCTGGGCTTCCCCCCGTCCTGTACAGAGGGGGGTTATGCAGAGGTGCTTATGATAGGGATTATTGTAGGTGAGACTCGGGGAGGTGGGAAGCCTGGGAACAGTAGCTCTAGGTTGAAGAGAGTGAGTGGTGAAGCAAAGTTACATGACAGCGGTCTGACGTGCTTTTAAGCCCCTTGCCAAATGAGGCTCTAAGGGGTCGGTGGTGAGAATAACATGGAGTGGGGGGTGGTCTGCAAGGTAGTTCAAGAAGCAGCTTGCCCTCTATTCCTTCCTCTAACCTCTCTTCCTTCCCCTTTTTGGGGAAGAGAGGGTTACTGGGTTTCTACCTTGTAAGCATCAGCGGGAGAGGGCTCCTCATTCCCTACTCTACTCTCTGGCACCTTGGTGGGGTACCCCGTGGGAAGCACCCTTGGAGGGTGTGCCCTGCAGTGTGCCCTGGACTACCAGCCCCATAGCAAGGCCATGCCCTCACAAACTTTCTAATGGAGTGAAATGACATCAGCAAATCCATCGGCGGGAGGGATGTTTACCCAGATGAGACACCCTCAGCTTTGCTGAGCTGGGCTGCCATTCGCCGCAACACAGCCCTGAGTCTAGCACGAAAAAAAGGAGTGGAAGTAGTCGGAAAGCCATGCTCTGGCAGAGGAAAAACAGTGGGATAAGTGGTACGACAAACTTCATTTAGTACACTCAGCCCTTGCATCGTGCATCGAAACCACTCGCAGATACATGCATCCCACTCCTAATTTCCCCAGAGTTTCATTACTCCTGGAACATCCTGTCCTTGTGGTTTTCCCTTACATTGTGCCCGGGCTTCACCCCGGGCTTCCCTTAACACCAGGAACTGCCTGTGGATGGGACAGGACACAAAAACCCTGGGGAGCACCTACCCTGCACGACCGGTCACGACATGTACACTGACGGGGGCTTGCGTTGTGCCTCTGTAAATAGGATTTGAAAGAGAGAGGTTTATTTTTTCCAATGACAGAGGCAATTTGAGGATTGCAAGCTTGTTTCTTAACATGACCCCATTCTAAGTGAACTAAATTCTTCAGCTCACCAGAGCGTATTATACAGAGCCAGGCTGAGGCAACAAAGAGATCTTCCGAGCTAATTACTCGCAAGCACACTGGCTTTCTGTAGATGAACTGGATTTAGAAATGCTTGAAGACTAGACTTGACTAGACTTAGAAACACAGAGAAAATTGAAACTCTGCCATGTGTTTTACTGCCCTTTCAAAGGTTCCCCGTGCTTGCGATGTGAAACCCCCAACTTTTGAAACGACCAATTTAAGCTGCCCCGCTGCTGCTTGTTCTGCGAGGAGAGCAATGGCATAGGCAGGGGCTCGGGGCTGCAGGTTACCCGCAGCCTTTGCCTGGCCTAGGAGAGCCACTGCCCCAGAGCCTGTGTGATGCAGAGGGCCCCGGGATAGTGCTGGCCCCCAAGGAACCCCCATAAGTGTTGGTCCTGGGACACCTAGGAAGTCGTAGGGCCAACCTACAGCATCACTGGGGCTGCTGCACTGGTGGGAAGGGTGATGCTGGTGGGGTTGCTGGCACCAGAAGCAAAAAAGAAAACTATTTTCTCTCCTTTCCCCAAACTGGGGCTTATTTTCACAGCTGACATTTTTTTTTTTTTTCCCTCGCACTTTCCCCTCACCTCTGCAGCAAGAAGAACCCTGCCAGTGGTTTGCCCGGGGTTCACTCATGCAGGCTCAGCTACTCGCAGTACAGATGTGGCCTTCAGAAATAGTTGGGTCTCCTGATATCAGCCCCAAGGAAATGGAGGCCCAGAGCTGACATCTGCAGGTCCCTCTGCTGCATGGTGTCCTCATTTAATGATGAGTGAGGAAAAGCTGTGGGAAGGAACGGGTTTAATGGCATAATAATGCTGCTCCTTTTGGGGCAAGGGGTGAGAGTCGCTGTCAGAGAGGAGTGTTTATTCATTTATTCTTCCTTAAAGAGGGGAATTCTGTCCTTGACATTGCAAAATAAGCAGGAGTTAAGCTGCTGCGCACCCAAATCACACCGTGCGCTCCATTTACACCCCTCGCTGCGTGTCCACACGCACAAATATTCACCCATCGACAAGGCTGTGGAGGTTTCTGGTTTTATTTAAAAATTGGCCGCCTGCAGCCTTCCCTTAGTTCCTCTGGGTATGCGTGAGCAGCTGTGGAGAGCTGCAAGGCTAGCCAACAGACCTTGTAGCCCCCACAGATGTCAATTAGTTTCTCTCGGGCTTCCTTTGGATACGCTGGGGTCTTGAGACCTCCATGTGCTGACTTATTTGTAAAGCATGAGTTATTCACTAACTCCGTGTTATTAATTAGAAGATTATCAGCTCTCGGTGGTTCGCCTGCCTGCTGCAGGGAGGTTCCAAGGAAACCCTTGTATGGACTGCGCTCAAGGAGAGCGCCAAATGATTACTATGGTGGGACGCTCCTGCTTTCTGCATTAAAGAGCAACTGGAGGGATATGAAAGACTCCGGAAACCCTAAGTGCCTTTCCAGGCTCAGGTAACCCAGATCGTTGCAGCTGTGCCGCCATGGGTTGGTGAAGGCTGGCCGGTTGCTCATGGAGGCAAGCCTGGGGAGGGGGGCCAAAGGTCTCGTGAAAATGTGCAAAGAGCCCGTGTTGGGCTGTAATGGAAAAAAACCCCACCTGCATAAACCCTTCTGGCAACTAGGAAAAGACAAGGAGCTGGGTGCTAACAGTGCAAGGAGGAAGGGAACAGTTAAGTACATCGCCTCTAGACACCGCAGCTTTTTAAACTGCTTAAACTGACTGCGCTCCTCTGGGAATCCGTTTTAGAGGAGGCAAAATTGAGTGCATCTTTAATTTGCCTAATTTTCTTCATCCTATGTATTTTTGGATCCTCCTGCACTAATGAATCCTTGCTGTGTTCACCGGGAGTGAAACTTGTTAGTATTAGCAGAGGTCATCATGGCCTTTCTCCGAGCCATCACTGTCCTTCCTGTGACTCCATCAAGTATTCACGAGGGTTGTGCCGGGGAAGGAGAAGGGTCAGCTCAGCCCGCCTGAAGTTTAACCACTTGCCTTTGAAAGGGAGCACGCTTTGATCTTAGGTGTGGCATCAAGCACGATATATAGCTTTATGTATATAGGCTTTTGTACAGAAAAAGAGAAATCAGCTCTGCAGTAACATGAAAGTCTTGGTGTAGATAAAAACCACCAGTGAAAGCCAGAAGGAGAAGAGTTTGGGTACAAAAGGGAGTTGGGCAATTATGCTGCTGAAGTCTAGGGAATATCTGGGGTTTGTGACCAGATGGAGGGCTCTAGCTTTGCCACAGGTTTCCCGTGTGCCGCTGAATCACTTTTAATGTTTTTCTGCCTCAGTTTCCCACCCAAAAAATGGGAATTTCAACAAAGCATTTTGTCTTCTCCTCATTTGTCTGCCTTATCTACGCAGTCTATAAAGTTTAGGGCATTGCTCCTATTTTTGTTGTGTCTACTCCTTGGTGGCTCCACGTTCCTTGGGACCCTTAGGCATTTTCCATAACACAGATAATAAGTTTAACAGGTTCTGTCTTTTTTTTTTTTTTCTGCCTTTGGCCACAGAGCTCATCACATCTTGTTCTCATGAGCCAAATGCAGGAAAGTATCTTCATAAAATCTCTCTGGGGTCTCTGCCCCTCACAAAACAAGGTCTTACCAGGTAACAAGGAAATAATAATTTCTAATTACTGCAGATTATGAATTATTATTATTATTAATAAAAATAT
>NW_010258069.1:0-409 GCF_000690775.1 Eurypyga helias
CAAACCATTCTGTCATTCTGTGAAACCAGCCCAGGCATGTGGGAAGCTGTTGTCGTGTCAGAAATGTCCTGCCTGGTGTGTGTCAGCCAGGAGGAGCTGGGCAGAGGCTGGTGGGGATGAGTGGCAGCATCCTGCTCCCAGCACATCCCTGCTCTGCTCCAGCCTGGTCCCCCTCCTGCTAGGGGGACACTGTGTCCTTGGGACTGTATTGGGTTTACATGGCAAGATTTTGGTAGCGGGGGGGCTGCAGGGGTGGCTTCTGTGAGAAAACACCAGGAGCTGCCCCCGTGCTGGACCAAGCCAACTCCAGCTGACTCACCACTGCCCAAAGCTGAGCCCATCAGCAGGGATGGTGGTTTCTCTGTGATAATGTATTTAATAAAGGGGAAAAAAATGCTGCACAGCAGCT
>NW_010258069.1:1179-1899 GCF_000690775.1 Eurypyga helias
TGCAGCAGGAGCTTGCTCAGCCTCCAAGAGCTGGTTTTTGAGCCTGCCTGGCAGCCAGTGTATCAACCCCCACTTCGTAGTATAGGAGGGCTTGCACATACCTTGCTTAATGATTCAGCTTCCCTTTCTGACACCCCACACTTCGGAATTGAGCCCTGGGATCGTTGCTTTCAGTTCTCCTGTAGTTACATGGGTCCCTGACCACAGCAGGGCCTCCACAAATGGGGGCCAAGCACAGACCCCACTCCCAGGCTGTGGATGCAGCTCAGGCTCCTCTCATCACCCTGCCAGGACTGTCACCCCTGAAGGGCAGGAGGGCAGCTGGGAGGGGAGAGGATGGACACGAGGTCCTGTGGTTTGAGCAGCAGGTGTCTGTGCAAGGAGCCACATTTCCAGTGTCTGTAATAACTGGGGTCCCCTGGGAGGCACCGGGCAGCTCGTGGTGAGGATCTTACCAGGGAACCAGACACTTGCTGAGACCATGGCCGGCACACAACTCTCAGCAAATAAGCCTGGGAGCAGCTGGCAGTAGCACAGCTGTGACGTCCCCACCATCCCCTCCTGCCACCCAGCAGTGTCCAGGGACGAGGACGATGACAGCAAGCATATGTGACATTTCTCTTGAACCTTCTACCTGTCTTCAGCTATTTTCAGCGTGGGGGATTTCCTGAGCCAGATGTGATCTCCTGATCTCCTCATCAGGCCCAGTCAACATGGGTT
>NW_010258070.1:0-1890 GCF_000690775.1 Eurypyga helias
GCCGACCCTGGGTCGGTCCTGCACCCCCCAGCCCGCGGGAGCCGATGCGAGGGACGGGCGTCGCTTGTGCTCCCCAGGGCTGAACTGGTGCTGCAGCCGCCTGATTCCTGGGGTCGCCTGGGCCTGTCCCCGGGGGGGCTGGCAGAGCCTCCGCGCCAGCTCTTCTCTTACAGGAGCGGCTGCAGGCTCTGTGCTGAATGGGGGACTCCCCCGCCGTTCTGCAGGCTCTGTGCTGAATGTCTGCAGGGGCTGCTCGGGAGAATCAGTGTGGGAATGAGGCGCTCAGGGTGTTGTTCCCAACAGCACTTCTGCCCGCCCCGTTTGCTGGTGCCACTGGAGACTGTGGCCATCCTGGCTCGGAGCAGGGAGTTTGGAATACAGGAGTCTTTTCCCTCTGCTCCCGTTCTTTAGGTTTAGATTAGATATCAGGAAGAAATTCTTCACAGAGAGGGTGGGGAGGCACTGGGACAGGTTGCCCAGAGATGTTGTGGATGTCCCATCCCTGGATGTCTTCAAGGCCAGGCTGGATGAGGCTTGGAGCAACCTGGTCTAGTGGAAGGGGTCCCTGCCCATGGCAGGGGGGTTGGAACTAGATGATCTTTAAGGTCCCTTCCAACCCAAACCATTCTGTGATTCTATGATTCTTGCCCCTGCGGAGTGTCTCCCTCGACAGCCTGTTCACTATGCCAGATGTGCACTAAAGCTCATTTTTCTTTCCCCTCTTTCTTTTTTTCTATCTCCTATAATTTTCTGCCCTAAGAAACTCTCTGCCTTCTGCCCCACACCAAAAGTGATCAGGTGCATGACCAACACCCCTGTGATTGTCCGGGAAGGTGCGACGGTCTATGCCACCGGGACGCACGCGGACGTGGAGGATGGGAAGCTCTTGGAACAACTGATGGCCAGCGTAGGCTTCTGCACCGAGGTGGAAGAGGACCTGATAGATGCTGTAACAGGGCTGAGTGGCAGTGGCCCCGCGTATGTACGTGCTGCTTCCTCGCCTTGTGACGGGCTTGGGGAGCGCGGTCGGTTCGCGTGCGTGACCGTCTCTGCAGTTCGGTTTGCCCTCCCTTGCTTTTCCCATCGCTCGCGTTCCCGAGGGGACAGGTAATCCAGGTGTCTGGTTTATAACCAGTTTGGGTCAGCAGCAGAAGTCCATTACCAGTCGGACGGGTCTGAAGTCCGTCGCCAGCGTGCAGTGTCCCCGCGTCCGTGTTGCAAAACGCAGGGCTGCGGTTCATCTGACCCAGAAGCTGCATTTCTCCCGTTCTCCTCACTCCTGAGCTGGGAGGGAAGGGAGGGAAGCCTGGCGTGGCAACCACGCAGTACAGGGGGAGGCTTTTGTCAGCCTGTACGTGACAGGAGCCATGGTGTGGTCCCAGAGCCCGGGAGTCTCTCCTCCCTCAGGCTGTCAGCCTTGGAGCAGAGGCTCTTGGTCACCCTCCTGCTCTGTCTGGTCTCAGGCGTTCACTGCCCTGGATGCTCTGGCAGACGGCGGAGTGAAGATGGGCCTTCCCCGCAGACTGGCTGTTCGACTTGGAGCACAGGCCTTGCTGGTCAGTATTTCCTCCTCTGGAACACGTTTGGGTGGGTTCCTGCTCTGTGCAGAGTATTCTGGAGTCACTGTTTGAGAAGATCTCCCTCCTCTCCCTGAATCCACGTTAAAGATGGATCCAGGCTCCCGGCGAGGGGATGCAGGGAGCGTCCGCAGCAATCTGCTGGCGTGGGAGCCGGAGCCTCCTCTGCGGGCTTCTTCAGCTCTGCCCAGTGTTTGGCAGCAGGAGCCCTGGTTTGCTCACGGAGTGCCAGCTGCTGCTCGGGGCAGTGGAGAGCAGGAGCACCGGCAGTCAGTTCCTCGGGCACAGCTCTGCAGACGCTTTATCCTTCTCG
>NW_010258070.1:1921-4711 GCF_000690775.1 Eurypyga helias
GCTCTCCAGCCGTTTTCTCCTTCTCGCTACAGGGCGCTGCCAAAATGCTGTTAGAATCTGAGCAGCATCCTGGCCAGCTGAAGGACAACGTCTGCTCGCCCGGGGGGGCCACCATCCACGCCCTGCACTTCCTGGAGAGCGGTGGCTTTCGCTCGCTCCTGATCAATGCTGTGGAGGCTTCCTGCATCCGGACGAGGTGGGCACCCAGGAAGTCCTAAAGAGCCTGGAAAACTTGTCCCCCGCGCTCCCCGTCTCCTCTTGCTATGTCTTTCTCTCCCTCCGCCCCTTGCAGGGAGCTGCAGCACTTGGCAGACCAGGAGAAGATCTCCCCAGCAGCCATAAAGAAGACTTTGTTGGATAAGGTGAAGCTGGAGTCTCCCTCTCTCTCCATGGCATCTGCCGGCAAAGTCAGCCTGTTCAACAGCAAGAGCCCCAGCAGCAAGAACTGAGCAGGCCGCTGCATTCCGGCCGCACTCCGGTCTCCTCCACGCCCTTTCTCTCTGCCTCAGGAAAAGCGCTCACCCTGGATGTTGGTGTCCCCAAAGCTGGCTCTGGCCTTGCCGCAGCTGTGGGGCAGAGCAGTGCCGTACAAGGGGGTCTTTAGCCTGCAGAGGGGTCAGTGCAAAGGCCTTGGCACTGCGCTTCTGTGGGGCAGGGGCGACACCATCCTCAGAGCTTCGAGAGCATCGTTTGTCCAGGGGTCTTGGATGCTTCTCGGGCAGCATTTATGGTGTCCCGTGCAGAAACGGTTTCTCACGGCATTTTTAAGAGGTTTCAGAATGCTTTTTGATGTCAAACGTTTGAACCAGGCCTGGATCCCTCCTGCCCTGTCTTGCATCTGCGTCAGGGCTTGCCTGGCCTTGGTTGGCCGGAGCGGCGCTGCCGCAGACGCAGTACTGTGCCCTGCCTGAGAGGCTGCGCCCCGAAGCACCTCGCAGCGGGACCAAAGTGCCCCGACTCCCATCTGCCTTGACTTTTAGAGGCAGATGGTGGGACCCTCTGGACCACACTCCATTTCTCTCTTTGCTGGCCACCCCTCCTCTGCTCTGCTCTGCTCTGGGGAACCACCAACTGCTCTCGCTGTCCCTCCGCTGCCGGCCTTGCCTGGGCGGTTGGGCAAGCGGAGGGCTAGCGAATGCTCCCTTTTCCTTCTGTTTTGGACACCCCTTCGTGCTCTCCGTGGGCACCATCTGCTCCCACACGCCCATGGATGCGTTCACTCTGCTCGCTGGTGCTCTTTGCGCCTCTCCTGGGCCGGCCGGGAGGAGAGCTGAAGTCAAGGATGACCTCCTCCAGGGAAAGCTGCCTCCCGAGCGGGGTTCCGTGCCCCGGTGCCGAGCTCCTGCACGGCAGCAGGACTCTTGCTCAGCGCCTTCCCTTGCATCGGGCTGTACCTCCTGGCGCTGGGGTGTTGGTGCCTGGTGGCGGTGGCCGCTCTGCCGCAGGACGTGCACTCCAGCTGCGTTGTGGCAGACTGATGGTCCCCTGACGGCATTTCTCCCCTGGGCTCGCACCATCCAGCACCGCAGCCCTCGGCGTCGCTTGGCGGTTACGCCTCGCTGGTATTATCTAGCCCGTTTCTTTTATCTTCCCGTTTCTCTGAGGGTGTTGCACTGCTGATAGCTGGAAGGGGGAACGCCGAGAGCGAGGCTCAGGGCTGCTCCATGCATTCCTAGTTCGTTAGACCATGGGACCAAAGGTAAACACCGAGTCATCCGGTCCGGCTTGTGGCTCAGATCTCGGCCCGTCTCGCCTACCTTGACCGCACGAGACCCAGGGGAAAGTCAGCCCTTGCTTGATGCAAAGGAGATTCAGGGAACACGTGGAAATGCCTGATGCCGGCCCAACAGGTTGTTGCTGGGTGAAACGCATCCGGATGACGACACTTTTGCAGAGGAGGAAGAGCCTTGTTCTGGACGGGGGAATTTCCCACGTCTGGCTCAAATTCGTGAGCAAGAAACAGCAGTGAGGTACGAGTCAGGGTCCCTCCTGCCCCCAAACTCCAGTATCTGAGGAAAGGAATCTGGCCAGGGACATCTGGAAGAAGGGCTAACCTTCCCTTCAGGCAGCGGCTCTGGAGCCAGCCCTAAGGACGTGTCTGCTGCTTTCTGGGAGCTGTTTGTAGCCAACGTCCTGCGCGGCTTCCTCGCCTCCGCTTTTCTCCCCGAGCCGGGTCCTGGCCCAAGCCGGAGGCGCGCGCAACGCGGGCAAGCTGCCCCTTCCGCCCTCGCAGGGTGCAGCCGGAGCAGCAGGGTTTGGTGCGTGACTGCCGTGGGGGATACCGGGGAGAGCTGGTAAAAGGGGTGTGGGGCTTAGTGTCTGCTGGGGGGGTCTTGGATGTGCAGGTCCTGCCGGGAAAAACATTTTGGCATGGATGCGGAGGCTGCCAAACGCGCTGGTGATGTCGGCGTGTTCTTGGCGGGGGGCTTTTGGCTGGCGGCGGGGTGGGACCCCGCAGGTGTGACGGGGCGACTCCTTCCCTTTCACACAATAAACTGCTTCTCTGACAGAGACCTGTGGTTACTCCCACATCCTCACCCGCGGTTCTCGGGCAACAACGCTGAGGATATTCTGGGGTTGTGCCACCGGTTTTCGGAGATGTGAGGAGGAAAGCTGCCTGCTGCAATGTGCCGTGAAGGACTTGTGGGTTCATCCTTCTCGGATATCCTGACCCTTTAGGCTTTCCAGCAGTTCTGCCACCGCATATGAAATTCCGTGAGAGGTGGGTGGGTGTTCCTCTGCCCCCCTGCCCAGGAGCCGTGCGTACCCCGCGCAGGCCGAGCTGGGCGT
>NW_010258070.1:4740-5029 GCF_000690775.1 Eurypyga helias
CCGGAGCGTAAGGGAGCCCGGCGGAGGGTTTCCACTTGGCTGACGGGGTGATCCAGGATGAGAGGGATGGCTGGGCTCCAGCCCCTGTGCAGGGAGACTTACGGGCTGCCCCAGCGTACCCCCCCTCGGAGACACAGGGCGATGGATGAGCTTCCTGGGTGCTTGGGGACCGGTTACCGGGATGGAACCCGGCCTGTCAGCGGCTACAGAGCCCTGTGGGGCTCAGCAGCCCCCAGCGTGACCCCCGGGGTCCCCTCCTCGGGGGGAAGCTTTCCCCGTGATGTGGCCT
>NW_010258071.1:0-8657 GCF_000690775.1 Eurypyga helias
CCTGACACAATCTTTACTTGGGTTATAGTCTAAGAGTGCTTAAGAACTGGGGGGGGGGAGGGGTTGGGCAGGGAATGAAACCAACAGAAAAGCAGAAAGAATCAGGCTACTAGAAAATTTTGAATTAGTTCAGCAGCATAGGGTTTTTTTTTTCCTCAACATATCCTCTTAGTCATAGAATCATGGAACAGTTTAGGTGGGACGGGGCCTTATAGATAATCTGGCTCGGACCTTAAAGATCATCTGGTTCCAACACCCCTGCCATGGGCAGGGACACCTTCCACTAGACCAGGTTGCTCCAAGCCTCATCCAGCTTGGCCTTGAAGACAGTCACAGATGGGGCATCCACAGCTTCTCTGGGCAACCTGTCCCAGTGCCTCCTCACCCTCTCTGGGAAGAATTTCTTCCTGATGT
Organism: Eurypyga helias; assembly: GCF_000690775.1. Lineage (NCBI taxonomy): Eukaryota > Metazoa > Chordata > Aves > Eurypygiformes > Eurypygidae > Eurypyga > Eurypyga helias. The sequence continues at coordinate 415 of NW_010258071.1, forward strand.
CCAATCTCAATCTCCCCTCATTCAGTTTAAAGCCATTGTCCCTTGTCCTGTCACTCCAGGCCCTTGTAAATGCCCCCCTCCAGCTTTCCTGTAGGCACAAAGGCAGGTTATTCTCCAGAAACACTGGTTATACACAGGAGGCCTCAAAATTACACCGGATGAACTCCAGTAACCTTTACTGTAATTCACAATCCGTTTCTAAACCCATGATAAGCACTGGTAATACCGAGCGGACTTGGAACTGTTCTCTTAGGATTGTGCGGTCTAGAACACACCTCGTTAATAGGGGAGCAGAGCCTCTTTTACTAAGGTAACCTGATTTCCTCCTCTCACCCCCCAATTTAAAAGCCAAGAAAACTTTTGACTTTAATAGGGAAAAAAGAGGTGGAAACATTCAGACACTACACGCACTTTACGTTTTACTCTTCTTGGCTCAGGTTATTTCAAATCCAAGCATATCAGCATCCGCTGTACTATATGCTGCGATGGAAATATCATTCAGGTACTTTTGTCAAGAAAATAGGGAAAAAATTGGAAAGGCAGCAGTCGGACTTGTCATCTCCCTCCAATGTCGTTGCAGGATTAAGACGATTTGAACCAAAATCGCAGGTTCATGAATAAAATTAATAGAACAAATGTACTCTAAAACTCTTTCCAGGTGGGTACATCCTGCTCTCTATACACAGCACATGCACTTCCAATACGTGTCTTATGCCAGCACCTTTAACTATTCCCATTTATAACAGTCTCGCCTAATTCTGTAAAGACAGACATTTACAATATGTTACTTTCTTGTTCTAGCTGCTGGACAAAGTAGAAGCTTTCAAGTTTTCTCTTCAGGTGAGTATCACCGCTACATCTGCGCGTGACTAAGAGAGTTCTGCAAGGAGACTCGAAGATGGCACATCTCCCATCCTCTGCTGGCTGAATTTCACCATCCATGAATAGCCTCCTCAGGTTCCAGCCTGAGATTAACAGCAGCAGAGTTCCGAGCCATGGCTGTCTCAACAAGAAATCAACCAAGAGCACATTTGGCAGGGTTTGTAAACACTAAAAAAAAAAAGTTTTGTGAAAGCAGATCTAAAGCAAAACACCCCAGGGAGGATTTCAGTTTGTGCACTGTGCTTCAAAGGACTGGCAGCAGACCTGTCACGTGTGAAAACGGGTAGAAGTGTTTTCCCCTGCACCAGACTAGCCATTATGCTTTTCCACCGACGTGGGAATATGCTCATAGTAACGTCCATTACATTTAAAAGCATTTTAAAAAGCAATTTGAAAAGCACATTAGACATTAAATTTAAAAAGAAAACCCTAAATATACAAATAAGTAGAATTCAGTGTTACCTCTGTCTTCCATAAACTTGTAAAGCTGTTGGAGGAAGTTGTCCCTCTCTTCAGGATCAAGCTCTTCCTCAGGCTAGGAAAACAAATGCAGTTATAATGAAAACACAAAATATGCAAAGTAACAATTTATTTGTCCAAAAGCCTAACAGCAAGGGCTAACCCCAAACCACTTCCCATTTGGCCCTGCACCCGTATCATGGCAAAACGGGCAGAAAATAAAATTTACTGAGGGGACTGAAGTGCGCAGCTCAGGAGAACAAAAAGAAAATGCAGGTCAGGGAAAGCCTCAATCCATGCCAGAAAGACAGTAAGTGACCCTCAAAATGGAAATACCAATACACTTACCATATTGTTCTAATAGGGAAAAGGTCTGTTATTTACAAGACTGAAGCACTGCATAGGTACTCCAGGGGTTTTGGTTGGTTGTTTAGCTGTTTGTTTGGGTTTTTTGTTTAACTGATCTTCCTCACCCTAACTAGAGCTAACGCCGCGGAACAGTGCTTTCTCCAACCATCCCTGTCCTTGATGCCCCAGACAGCATTCATTTTGTCATTAAGCTCTGATGTCAGCTCATATTTGAAACACTTTCATAGCCACTTCCACAATTCCCTGAACACCTGCTTCCATAACTTACTATTAAAAATCCCTTAGTTTCATCTTTACAACTTAAATCCTCAAAGAGATAAACACGTAGGAACGTTACTTTAAGCAGTTCAGAGGGTAAAATAGAGCTTTTATTTAATTCAGATAGAAACCATGAAAATAAAGTACATTTGTTGGCATCTACATATACTTCATGGAATTCTGAGATGCTAGCAGAGACTGGGGGGAGAAGGGTGGAAGAGGAGGAAAAAAAAAATCAGTCTTTTCCCTGCAATGCTTTACGTGTGCCACCTTCCTCCTGCCAGCCTGGCAATCACAGGGATTTCTGGTAAGGCAGTTTGCACAAGAACACCGCAGCTGTTTTGAGGGGAAAATGTACAGTACGTGTCAAAAAAACCCTTATCATGACATAATTAAAAATAACAGGGAAGTCACAAGCAGTTCCAGAAGGAAACCAGAATAGCAATTTCAATTCCAGTCATCTCTGCATTCTGTAAACTTTAAGCGTCAAAGGCAGGAAGACAGGCAGTGAAATGTAAATGTATATGCTACTGCCTTGTTAACCAGAAAGCAATCTGCCCAGCATCAGAATGAATTTCAGCCCTGCCTGCTTCAGTGAATTTTGAGCTTCTAAACCCAACAGGGATCATCTACACTCAAGCAGAACCAATATCGGTTTCTTATTTCCCTATTTTTTTCTTGGGAAATAATTTGAAGAAATTAAATGAATAATCAAAACACCTGACAGCACCAGAACCATTTGTTCATGCTGCGTATTATAGGGATTATATAAGGAGAAACACTTATCTACAGAAATCTTACGCTCCTCCAGGTTAACAAATGAAATATTGCTATAGAAACCACTGCGCTTTTTTCTCTCCACCTAGACAGCAAACCAGCTCCAAGATCCAGAAATTTCTACCATCTACTGTTATGTTTACTGATTAAAGGCAACACAACTCAAAGTATGCAAGCTAAATATAGCTAAATAGCACTAAACATTCAGAAGTATTTCTGAAGAGTTGAATTCAAACCATTTTCTTTTATGTGGCCATAATGCCAAACCAGAACTGTAGGTCAGAAAAGCAGAAATGTAGGTTAGAAATAGCACCCTTGCAGACAAAATGTTAACCATTTCACTGATACCAAGTATTTCCAACTGAAGAAAAGCAATAAGAAAAGTTAAAAGCTTTAACATACTTACAGACCAGGGGCAGACAGCCTGACTGCAATATTCACCCACCTATGAGAGACATGCTGAATCCTGCACCTACTTCTCCCTGCTGACGGTCTATGAGCTGGGTTGGCACCCCTCGACAGAGTCTGAACTGTGCCGGGCACTAGGGCCAGAGCAGACACCAAATCCTTCTGGGAGGTGACATGAGTAAGGCCTGAATGGCTGTCACCAAGGAATAATTCATGTATCAGCTACTTCAAACCCTTTTTCTGCTGTGAGCCAAAATGAGAAAGACCAACCTTTCATGGATATGATTACTGCAGCATTTGTAATGGGACATAACAGCTTCTGGGCAACCGAATCCTGGGCTGTATCCAGAGCAGTGTGGCCAGCAGGTCGAGGGAGGGGATTCTGCCCCTCTCCTCTGCTCTGGTGAGACCCCACCTGGAGTGCTGCGTCCAGCGGTGGAGCCCTCAATATCAGAAGGATATTCACCACTTGGAGCGAGTCCAGAGGAGGCCACGAAGATGATCAGAGGGCTGGAGCACCTCTCCTATGGGGACAGGCTGAGAGTTGGGCTTGTTCAGCCTGGAGAAGAGAAGGCTCATGAGGTCTCCCCAAGCACCTTCCAGTACCTGAAGGGAGTACAAGGAAGCTGGGGGGGACTTTTTACAAGGGCCTGTAGTGACAGGACAAGGGGTAACGGGTTAGAACTGGATGATCTTTAAGGTCCTTCCCAACCCAACCCACTCCATAATTCTATGACTTCCCAGGAGCGTCTGCTATTCTGAGCCAGAGCTGAGTTTCATTTTAAATACATCAACCATCATCTACACTGCTGTATCAGTACCCAAAGTGAAGAAAACACCTACAAAATGTTGAGGCCACAGCCTGCTACCGCCATCACTGAGTGACTGGAGAGCTAAAGCTCCCAGCGTCTCTTTTCAGCAGGCATCAGGGCAACACCGCTACCCTCCAAAACTCACTTCTACCCAGACACTTCTGCCCCTTTTAGACTGGGCATAAGGAGGTTCACGGTGACAACTGTTCAAAAAACACTGAATAGATTTCTGTCCATTTACATTTATTTCTTTTCCATATACAGATGTTGCAAAAAGGGAGACTGTAACCAAAAAGTTAAGTCCAAGTGAGAGGCAAAACAATATTTTTAAGTGTCAGGAGTTCAAAACCGAGATGTGTCTGTTGTTCATCCAATACCCATAACTAAATGCAACACGAGAAAACTTTTGTTTCAGGGTGAGAGGCTGAATTTCTTTTAAAATTAAAAAAAAAAAAGGAAGAAACCTCCAAGATGCCCTTCTTTGCCTATAATCTTAAAGTTGAAATTTTATGGGTTCAAGATTTTTTACTCCTTTCTGACTAGTAGGTTAGAGAATAGCATAAACAGTAAAGCAATGGACACAGGATCTCTGCGTAAGGGATGTACTCCTTTCCCAACTCAGCTTCTTACTGCCTTCCAAGTAATACTAACAGCATTCAAGTGTTTTGTAAAATTATTTTGAGAATAACAACCAGAAAATAAACATAACAACAACCCACAGAAACGTGTAGAAAACTCGTAACTTGCTTCACTTCATCTGGTTTCAAGCCACTTTATTTACCATCAGTTCTGCCTGTCTTGAGCATGACTGCAAACAAGAACAGAGGTCTGTTATCCCGACGCACCATTCACTCCACATAAAGACGCCGAATCTTCTGTGGATGCTAACCTGTAGTGCTGAGTGGGAACACTAAGGATGAAGCAGTTTATCTCACAAAACAAAGAATGAATCTCGCCTTACAAGCACATCCACCGCAGACCCAATCGATACGGGGCTCTGGTACCAGGAACAGGTCTTTCTTTTATGTTATTAATGGACTGACAATACCATAAACTCTTCTGTGAAATAAATGCAAGCGAAGGGGAAGAAGAGTACGGACAGCACTCGGAGCTCAGAAGAGAATACAACCAAGACAAGCTGCCAGAATTAGAGTCAACGTAATCTTGTTGCTTCAGAGTACTTAAAGGCATTTTTATCCCTCGCACATTTGCTTTCTGACACCAAGTTTGAAGACCAATTAAGGAAATTAAAATAATTAAACCAATTGTAACAAGTTAACAGCCTTACACCACGTGGAGATGAGAGTGGTCTTAAAGTGTTAATTTCTACCAACACGAACCAGGAATTCAACCATCCTCAACAATTACTCACTCTGTAGCTGTGCCTCAGTTTGCACCTTCTTCACTGCTCTTTGAGGAATAGTCTGAGGATGCCTGTTGGCATTAAAGTGTGAGCAAGACAGCCTTTGTCAAGAGCATTTGTGCATGGCGTGATGCAGGCCATGCTTCACAGCCACCTGAACTACAAATGCATGCACGCATGAGAAGGGTGATCACCTTACCAAAATTCAGATTGATACGTATTCTGCACATTACACATCACAGCTGCTTAGTTTTTAATAGATGTCAATAAACCACTTGTTTCTGGAGACCATGCTTCATTAACTTTGATATTACTGTATTTCTGTATTTCATTTTTAGAGTCAGCTTTTTCAGTGTTTCCTTAAAATACACACAGGTTGCATCAGAAATGGATGATTCAGGTATCATTTTATGTGATGTCCCACAGGACTACCTGGAAACAAGAACTACTTTGAAGCAACATGCAAGTATTTTAATAGATGACTACTGATCATCTGTAGGAATTTCAAGCTTCCTAAAGCACGTATGATGTGACTTCATCTACTCCTTCCTTTATGAATTTAGTGCTAAGAAAATACATGGTAGTGACATCATGAGAACCAAAATCCTTGCTGATCTGCAGAATAGGTACACTGGAAAATGCTTCTAGCATCTTCCCAGCTCAACAACCTAAAGCAGCTCTGACCGATGTTTCTAGGTGCCATTGTGATGCAAGAGCCCTCAAAACTTTAAATGAATGCACAATATTAAACATACTACAGGTACATCACTCAGGTGACTGTCAAAGTGAAGACTAGGAGTAAGTTCCTCTAAGCATACACTTGGAGGTGCTATAACCCTTTCTTCAATGCCAGGCATGGAGACCAGCTAGCTAGAATTCTTTTCCGAACACTTCTTGATGTTCAATTAGAGGGGAAAGAAGTGAAATAACAAGGAACTGTTATTAAGGTGACACAGGTGAGTTGGAATAGCCTCTCAAAAATGGTGTTATAACCAATTCTACAGGTAAGAAAAATTCCCTTTTCCAGCTCTTGATATTATAAAAATATACAGGTTTGAAACTTGCAAAATTCAACGTCTACAGAACAAATTCCTTACTTTTACTCTGATCTTACATGAATGTATCTACTAAGAACACGTACTGAAAACATATTTCAAATAACTGCATGTTAGAATCCCGATCCCAAAAGAATCAGAACAGCCTACAGGGAGACTGAGAAGCAAAACCAAATGTTGTCTACATGTCCCCTTGTACAACAGGGAGTATTTGACAATTTAATCCTGAGAAACGAAGAGGTACCATTTCTTCCCTGACAGAAGAACTTAAATACAAGCAAATACAGTAGTAAATATTATCTGATTTTTCATAAAGATCAGGTAATGCTCTAAAAGCTTCTAGTTTTATGTGTAGATACTGGAGTTTACATTTTCTCTTTCCTTTTAGCTGCAGTGCATTCTTTGACTGCCAAATGTACCCTCAGAACACAATTCTGCCATGTTGAAAACTGGAGAACCAAAAGCAATATCCAGATTTTTATCTGGATTCAAACCAATTGCATGATTCTTCAAATTTTCATTTGATAATTTTTTCTTTTTAACAGTACTTCTGGATTTTTTCACTTTCTGTGACACACACAATATCCGTTCTGTTATTCAAGCCTCACCCCGTGAATGAAAAGCAATCCTGACTTGCACCGTATATTGCAATTATTGCCCAAAATCCAACAATTTGAACAATGCTGAGCAACTCAATGTAACACAGTCCCTGTTAAAGTCAATGACAAGCAATTTCCACTTTTTCCTCCGTCATAGTCAACTCTGGACCACACAAGTCAGATACTACTGATGAGAAGCATTAGCATCTCACCACCACCATATCAGTTCCCACTCCTTAACTTACAAAAGACATCAAAAAACAACCATGTAAAGCCTGGAGATCTTGCTGTACCAACTCTTCCATACTCTTAAGATGTCATGGAAGGCAGCACAATTAGACAGACAGTCTCTGTCAAAACAACGTTACAGATTTTAACCCAGCTACTGGAAAAACAGCAGGATCCATTATCATCAGCGACAGTAGGTCTCTCTGCTCCGTTATCATTATAAACGATCCTATTTCAGAAAAATAGGATCCTGTGCATTCCCAGAATTAGACTCTTCTGACTGACTTCAGTCTCTCGTTACACATGAAGTATGTCTGAATCCATCTGACTGATCTAATGAAGGCCTATCATGGCTGGTCAGCAGCTGGCCAGGCCTTGACAGCAAAGCTGCTGTGCACTTCAGAAGATGGGGGGGGGAGGGAGAAGATAATTTTAAAAAAAAAAAAAAAAATCTCCCTCCCCTCTCCAGTACCATAACAATTTGCAGTTCTAAACCGAAACGTCCACTGAGAATATTCTGGCAGAGGATGGACAGAAGCTGTTTTGACCTTGCTTAATAAAGGAGAAACTCTACAAAATACAAATGAAAGATTTGAGTAATTCAACATTCGTAGTTAAATAAACGCAAGGCAATATCATTCACTTGTCGTTTCTCTCTGCAGCCAGCAGTGCTGCCTTGCTAAGGGAAAGGAAAAAAAAGAAATTATGATAAATTGCCTAAATGCTCTCTAATTGTACTATCTAGCATGGCCCACAATTAGAATATGTATAGTAACAGCTGAATCAGGAATTTGATTTTATGGGCCAGAATGACAATTCTGCTCTGACATAATCTAAAAAAATTAGTATCTATCCTCTGCTACACAGCTTCACCATGAAGATGCTCACCTTATTTTTTACATGCCTACTTGTCACCTGCAAATAATGGATTCTACAGCTTCTCCTACTAGCTCATCTACCTGTCTGGAATCCTTTGCTGCACTGCTCTACATTGAGATTATTCTTTAAATATAACCTCTGTTTTACAGGAATG
>NW_010258071.1:8678-32331 GCF_000690775.1 Eurypyga helias
ACCATCAAGCTCCCCCCTCCCCCTTCTTTGTTTGAAACACACAGCACTTTTAAGCAATAGCCATGAAAAATGATATTAAAAATGAATACTAGAAAACTAGTATAGCAATCCTTAATTTCTAGTGATTGATAGTCTGCAATTTTAATCAACGTTCATGCAAACAGACCAATACAGACTGCAACAGTTCACACCCTGCAAAATGTGGCCTATTCAGGTCTTTTCACTGCAAACAGAGGAAAAAACCCAGAGGATTTTATATTCTGCTCACATTCACCCTTACATTTATCTAATCATACTATTACTCTCATACAGACATCTCCTCCATTTTCCAGAACAGTTATCAAGGCATAAAATTAACACCTAAAAATAGATTCTTATTGTCTTTCTTTTTTTTTTTACCTGGAAAGATCTACCCTGGCTGCACGCTCCACCAGACAGTTCCCAGACCAGAAATCTAAGTCAAATCCGCGTTCTTAAAAACCGGGTTAGCATTACAGATTAAAACACAGAATCCTTACCTAGGAGCTGCATTCTTTCAAACGTAAAATGGTTTTACTTCCTTTCTATCTAATCTGCCCACTGCCTGGACATATTTCAGTCTGACTTCCAAATATTTGCTCGCTTTCTCGCTCCCTGCACGGCATCCGCAGTTACACAGCATTACTTACATTCTCTTCCATATAAAAACAACCACAAAAAAATGAAAAATAAACCAAAAATCAGACATTACATGCAAAGCAAAGAAAAGAGACAGCCCATTTCAAAGCATCTGGCAAGCCTCCCCTGGCCGCCGGCCAAGCCTCCGCTCCAGCGCCCGCTTCCCCCCCCACGCATGCGCGCTGCCAACCAACAGCCGGTTGCCGTGGCAACGCTGTAGGCCGCCTCCAAGTATGAACGGCCATTCTGTGTCGGGCCTGACAAAACCGCACGCTGCCAGGGAAGCGAAAGGGAAAGGGTGTTTGACCTTCCTCAGAAAACAAACTTCACTTGTTGGTTTTTCTTACGCATAAAGGAACGTTTCCGAGCGTAGTGTGAAAAACGGCACCAGGAGAAAACAAACGAACCAACCACTCCCCTCCCCTCCCTACTCCTAAATACACCACCAAGGTCAAAAACAGGTGGATTCTGTAAATACGTTTTTGATGACGTGATGAAACGGGCTAACTTCGCGGAAATGGAGCCACTCAAAATATTCCAAGGCAGGACGCACATTCCCGTACCTATCAGACATCCACGTCGTAGCGCCCATGATCAACCGGCAACACTGGTGTTCAGACAAACACTACACTTCGAAGGTAACTCATGTACTGCTCCTAGGTACAGCCTGAGGCACCAAAGAGCTTCAACAGGCACTGAGCATTAGCTCACACGTTCAGTCAGCCTACTGGCTTTGCTTTAATCACTTGCGTTTTTTTAAAAATAAATCAAACTCCTTTTTTCAGAAATGAGTTATTTTTAAGATAAGCTCCTTATGAAGTAGAAAAGAAAAAGACAAAGTTACTTTTATGTAAAGCTGGACTACTACTATTAGGCTCAGCATCATCTTTCTTTGTGTCTCCTTTTGACCTAGATTCTTTTTATCACTCTTCTCTGCCTTGAATCCTTAATTTCTGAGATTTGGCTCCAATTTCTGCATGGGATAACAGAAGCAACCTGCCACTGCACACAAATCCCAATAAAGACAACTGATAGCAAAGGGAAGATGAACAGGTCTGAAAAGACGTTGGAGTGAGCAAGCTACGTCAGAGAGTAAAACGCTGGGAAGTGCAGGATCAGGATCTTCAGCCACGCGAGTCATTAAATTCTCTTTGAAGAATGACTGAAATTGCTCAGGCTTACCACTACTTCTTCGGTTTTCTCCTCTCTCTTTTCTTCCTCTTCATCAGTTTCTGCAGCAGCTCCATCTTCGTCATCACTGCTCGAGGACTCGAGAATTTCGCTTATGTCCATTTTCCAGTTCCGAGGAACACCCTTTGTGCTGAGAAACATGCTTGCCTCCTGTAGCCCTACAGAAGAAAGGGCCCTGGTTTTACCTCATCCACAGTATTCAGAAATCACAAAGCATTTTTAATTTCCTTTTCACATTCTTGTAAATCACAATGCCAACTTAAAGAATGGAATTAAAGTAATAGATACTTCAGCTTTAAACACTCTGCTTAAGTATATTTTGAGACTGTCAAATTTTAAAAATCAAGTATTGGCAACTCAAGGAGTTCAGAGCTGAGAACATCCATCCCACACACAGCATCCAGCTGTTTTCTAGGCACAGGTTCCCATGAACACTGCCAAGATTTACACCTATGTATGTGATCAGTGCCAAGGATAAGCACCTATCATTATCCACACACATTCCGTGCAACTGTGAACTGCTGTTCCTGTATGAAAGAGATAAAAACTGTAATAAAGCTATTTTAGAAAGTAAACCCATTCCAGTTAGACCAAGTCACTTTGTTATTTTCAAAATATCTTCATGTCTTAAAGTTTAGATCGCAAATCTTTTGTTTAAAAGCACTGCCTAAGGAGATACTACATTACTGTTTGGAACAGAGGAAAAATACACGAATAAATACAGGAGTTACAGGACAGGGAGAAGTCACACTTGTACAATGGGAAAACCTCAAATCCTTTTTCTTGAAGAGGTGGCTCCAAGGGAAAACAACAAAGCAAAACAAACCAGATAACCCTAAAGTATGCCCCTCAGTCACAGTAAGACTTCAACATAGGTGTGTCCGAAGAACACCCACACGAGGGACATACTGCAATGAACGATTAAAAGGCACCAGTTTGTAACAGGTGCCGATCACATAACCTCCAAAAATTTGTCTAAACTCTCTCTGAAACCATTAGTATCTCTGGTTCCACAATTTCCCTCATGGCAACGAGGGTCACAACGCAATTACATTCTGGAAGAAATCCCTTTTTTCCATTTCTATTAAACCTGGCATCCACTAATTTCTTTGGCTGTTCTACAGTTCTTGTACTGTGAAAGTTATTAAGAAGAAAGTATAAGAGAAACCACTAAGAATTACATAGATCAATCAAAATCACCTCAAGCTCTCATTTATGAGTATCGTGTTACATCCTTACTTGTTAAGGAGCTGTTCCATGCCTCTACTCATACTAGAGGAACTGTTGTTGAGTGGGGGTTTTTGTTGCCTTTTTGTTTTTAGTTATTATTCTTAACAAATACATTTTAAATATTTCTCCTTAAAAGATTAATGTTTTGAGGTCTGATTGGGAGAAACAAAACTAAAAGTTTAAAAATTATTTCCGTTAAAGTGAGAATCTGGCCTTTTACAAGCTCACTAAACCCATGGATTACATCAACCCTCCATCCAGAAATCCAGTTCCGCAATTATACTTTTAAATCAAACACTCATCACAGTCAGGCTGTTCTAATAAAGTTTACACTTTGCTGTCTGGTTATTTTCAGTGTAAAGACAAAGTGCTTTGAGCAGTAACAGCAACATTTGTATTAGGAGAGGTAACTGTATATTCCATTGTTCAATGAAATTTCAAATACACTACCTTGAAAATATTCTATTCACTTTCCATGAATTTGGAATGAAACAAAAGAAGGAAATAAAAATGAAATAAACAAGACGTTTTACTAGGCACTATTTTAACAATAAGGCAGCTGTATCAAAAAGTTTCTCTAATGCAGCACATGTTACTCTTTGCAAAATATCCAAAAGCAATTAACAGAAATCAACAGGCCACCATTTATCTGCAAAAATTAAAAGTACTATTGTGCAAGATTACTTTTTTAAAACATCTAGAACTTATTCTAATTTACCTTTTTTTGGAGAGGACTCCGATTTTGGTAAGGTTTGAACATCTAGTTCCTTAATGTCTTTTCTTGCTACTGAGTAACTGAAAAGGAGTAAGATTTTGTTATTATTTTTTAGTCACAGTAAAGCAAGCATTTGACTTACAAATCTTGAAAATTTTAGAAATTCCTGGGTTTCTGCCTTATTTTCAAGGTCCTTACTAATAAATGCATAAGGCACTTGTTATTGTAGGTCCTATGACAAGATTCAAACCCAAAGTTACCAATCTTTCTTTGAAATTCGGACACTAAAAGAACCATTGCAATGAAATAGTTAAGAAAACTTTGTAAAGCTTCTTTATTTTAAATGTTTAACTTGCACTGTTTGCAAAGGTAAAAAACTCTACGTAGGCAAAAAGCATTTTCTAAATTGAAAATAATCACACCAATCAACAGTTGCTACTCAATATAGAAATCTAGCTAAGATGAAAGAAACAAACCCTCTATTTTCAAAATTAGGTTCTACTAGCACAGAAAACAGTGAAACCAAACTCACACATCTGCACTAATAGCTGATTTTTATTTTTGAATCACAGAAGTGTTCTCACAGCAAAACATATGGAAGTCGCTCTGTTCTAAAGTTTTACTGAATACTCAGCTACTGAATTACTACAATAGGAATGCTAACCAACCTGCAAGGAAAGCCTTACAAGTGAGGTATTATAACAATATTTTTTTTTCTTCTTTATTTCAGAAAAACTGAAGTAAAACCTCAGGAATTGGAGGCCACTATTTCCTGAAGTTAAAGCCGGGGGGGGGAAGTAAAACAGCAAGTCTGCATGCTTTTCCAGTAACATTCTATCTTCAGTATATAAAGAACCAGATTTATCTAGAAGGCTGATGATATGTGCCTACATTAAGAGGGCTAAATTAATTAAGTCTTCAGTTACTTGAAATACGCCTCAGTAATCAAGTACTCACACCCTACTCAAAATCAGAGTTATTAAAAATCACAAATCATTCACTGAAAGAGGGGGGACAGCTGGCCCTGGGCTAAGAAATTTTTAGTTACAGTATGTTGAGACAGATGCATTACAAGTCAGGATGAAGAGAAATAAAGGCAAACAGCTTTAAAAAACAGCCTTTGTAATCCTTTGAATATATCAGTACTTAAGACACATCTATCTCTGTCTCTCTCTCTCCCCCCTTCCCTTCTGGGGAGAATGGACTCAGGACTGTTCTTTCTTTTAGCAGGAATCTTGGTTCAGATTCTGTAAAAATGTTAGTTAAACAGCTACCCTACATTCACTCTCCTATTAAAAGTAGGTTAAACACTTTAAACTTTGCTATTTACACAGCCATGGACATCTGGGCACTGGAAGTAATGAGCCAATCAGATACCCAAATACTACAGCAGACACCCATAAAGACAGAGTAATTAAGACATGAAGGGAACTAATTAGGACCAAAACTCACACTTCAAAGAACAAGAATCATCTGAAGTGTTAACACCTGTTTTTTTCAAAGCTGTTTATTTTTTTAAAATGAAGAAACACCACAAGCTTTAGTAATGTAATGAATTCCAGTCAGTACACAGAAGTTAAGGTGGGCAAGTAAGAACAGAAGTAGTTAGCTGGAGAGGCACTATGAAGGACAAATGCGTACAGCCAACATCACACAAAATCGTACCCTTTCCTTTTCGAAGAAGCAATATGTAATTAGTTTTGCATTTTTCTCCCATATACTTTCTTCCAAGTAATAGGAAGCGAACGATTACTTACAATTTGGAATCTGCAAAGGATCGAACCAAACACTGCTCCTTTTTCACTGTGACGTCATCATTACAGCTGGGAGACACAACCTGAAGTTTCAAATAAAACACTTTAAGTTAAAAAAAAAAAAAAAAAAAAGTTGTGCCTGAAAGGAAAGAAGTATGGACAGCAGGAAAACCGCTGTTTTCCTGTTTCTTCTATTACAATTTCCACCTCAGAGAAAAGAAACCTACCCCATTTTATATTACTAAGGCCAACAACAACGCATTTCAAGAAGCAGTTTCCCTCCAACAATTAACTTTACTTGCTATGTACAACCCAGAAAAGCCTGCAGTTTCATTTGTAAACTCAAAACTAATCCACTGGGGTGATGTCATGGGATCCTGTTTATTCATTCTGCTTTGTTTCTCTTGTTCACACAAAACCTGTTTAAAGCATCTATCTACAAAGTCACAGGCCCACTTATTTTATACCAGGTTCTGATCTTTGGCATTCAAACTGAGAGGTAGAGTAGTACTTTTTTTCTTTTGAGGTGTAGATAATATAAGCCAGCATAGAATCCAGCACATCCTTCCACAGCAGTATCAATTCTAAGTCTAAAAATGGGTGATAAAAATGCACTTGTAGTACCTGTATTATCAGAAACAGACAAGTTTACATTTTGCCCTAGAGCATACATAGGCACAAAGTGTCAAATGCAAAAGAACTTCTGCATCTACCAGGACGCAGTGGAAGCTGTGCCCACCCCATTCAGATGGGTCAGAAGTTTTGCCCCCACTCAAAAATGAAGGCCTTCCTGTATGTCAGGCAGCAGAGAACAGAACAGGTGCTTGGCCTCCAGCAACTTCATTCCCTAGTCAGAACCACGTTAAGTTGAAATGTGCTGTTTGTGAAGGGATATACAACAACTAGAACACATACAACACCACCCATTTCACACTACAAACTGAGATACATACAGCTGGATGAGCCACTCTCAGCTATTCACCCTACATTACACCACAGTGCTCTTTCAAGAAGGGAAGACAACTGGCCTGCGCGTGCAGTTTGCCACTATTTGATCCTGCATTCACCCAGGGAAATAAAATGTTAAACCAAGTTAGAACATTTAACAGCTGAGCTCGTCCCAGCTAACCCTAAAGACTCAAAATAAAGGACTTCAGAATACACCCTTAAGTAAATAAAATCTGCAAAAATTAGTGAACCAAACCTGCCTGTTCAATGCTCCAAATATCTATATCTTTTTAAATAAACACGTTTCTGATGGATGACAGAAGATGCGTAATTCAGCTTATCCGACACTACCAAAAAATTTACTAAACAAGTCAACTTTTAATATGCATGCCTAAACTTCTCTGCGTGTATAAACAATCTGCAACGTGTCTACCTTTATTGTACAATTCTACTTGCACTTGAATTTAAGATACATTTATTGTCAGCAATGGCAGTGAACATCAGTATCCTATACTGAAGTCAGATAAACTAATAACCAACCTCTACTTCTACAGTAAGTGACCATGTATGTAAATGCCAGCATGAAAGAAACTATTACTTCATTAAAATTGGAAGTCTAGGGAAGAAGGTAGCCATTAAACACAAAAAGATAGATTCCACTGCAATTAAAATTCACACATCTAGTTATTCTTAAGTTGCCTGGGACTGCCAGTCCTAATGCATCACATTTTCAGAAGGCAAATACTGTTACATACCAAACATCCGATGTGCAGTTTTGAAAGACTTAAGAGCTAAAGAACTAACTTACACATGTTAATCTTTGCTCTCCTAAATACTGTAGAATATTTGTATTTTTAGCAAATACGGGAGGCAGCAGGTGTAGCCTGACTACATCAGCAACTTTGCGCTAAGAGCTGTGAAGTTTGTAAACCATCCTACCTGGGAAAACCGTTACATGAACCACGTAACAAGTCAGATCTAAAAAGATGAGTAGCACGACACTAGAGATGGCAACGTCTTCAGCAACTTACCAGGGCTGGATACCAGTCTGTCTTCTCAGAACTGTAAGTCACGCTCACAACTTTGCCAAGCAATTCATCATTGAGACGCCTTTTATCTTCATCCTCTTCTTCACTGCTTTCTTCTTCCTTTTCATCTTCAGTACTAAATTATTAAAACAGACAGTATTTTAAAGTTTTTGTCTGAAGTTAATATTTGAAAGCAAATGCAGCTTACAACCAGATCTTTCCTCCTGTTCTGTACAGCTTCAAAAACAAAACTGGAATTCTAAGAGGTGGAATTGTTTGAAATACATTTAAATACTACATGCACTTACACAGTAAGAGGAATTTTGTAGAAATTATTTCCAAACAGTAGTACTTTACAACAGTATCATGTTGGAACTGGAGGTGTGAATCAAAATTTGATTGTGCAGAGACATGAAACAAAGAAATGGTCTCTATCCCAGCAATCTAAAAGCACATTTTTTTATTACTTGTCCAGCATAAAGAAGGTTAAAAACCCTGCATTCCCTGGCACATGAGTTCGTATTATATGAAAGAAGCACAAGCATTCTTAAGACTACTACAAGCAAAAACCTATCAACTTCGTAATACTGTGAACCCATGAACACGCCTGTACGAACCGACTTACTGAGCTCCTAAGCTGTGTACGCAGCTCACCCGACGGAGCGCTGCGACCATCACAGCTTCAACTGTACTACCTCAGTTTTGGGACGGGACAGGACAGGAAAGCAACAGAGCACTATAAAAACTCACACAGGAAGAGATGATCTTCTTCCTCTATTAGATTTCTTCCCAATAACTGGAGTTCCAAAGTGCTCTGGATTGGTTAGTGGCAGCTGATCAAGTGTCTACACAGAAGAGGAAACAAAATTAGCTTGCAATTTCTTATTATATTTAAAAAATTAAAATTAACTACTTGGTTTTCATTGCAAGCGCATCGTTGTCTTACCTCACTTTCTGCGAAGTGCCTTTCTCCCTTCAAGCACAGTGAAGTTCGTCTCAAGGTCCTCTCGTCACCATCATCAAAAACTAGTATGAAGCCAAGAAAACACATCGGCAAAAGATGATCAGATCTCCTTCCCAAGCTGACAAAACAAGACTACTATTTATCTCACAATTCAGCATATTCTCTAAAACACGACTTCCAAGACCTCTCTTCAAACATCCACAGCCAAAACAGAGGGTGGGATTCAAGATGCAGTCTAAGAACAGATAACATTTTCACACAGAGATTCAAGCCAGTATGAAGTAAGGCTTTTGGATACAACAGTCTCAATCTAATTTAGACATCCTCGTTATCAATACGCTGCACATTTCAAACCATAGCTACTGGCTGCATACCAGGTACTATCATCTAACAAACTTAGGGTTTTGTTTGGTTTTATCCTGGTTTTTTTTTAATCCTATCCATTTATTCCTTACTTACGCTACCTTTTAATCCTCTCTCTTGCTACAGACAACCCCACAAAAGGCAAATGGATGGAAAGAAAAACAAGTGTGTGATAGTTTTTGCCACACTTTCAATACTGTGCTGCCAACAGCCTTGGAGTACTAGAAACTTAACTCCAAGTCTGACCAACTTACACAGAACACTTAGTAGGCACCCTGTCTCTTAAAACTCATGCGTTAAGTGTCAGGGAAGTTCCATCAATACGCAGCTGAAGACGACTAGAACGCTATGAGGTTACTGCAAGCTTTGCCTGAGAAAGATCTACTCTTCAGTCCGTTTAAATGAAACCTTTTCATGACAACTTCCTGGAAGAGAAGGAAAGAAAAGTTCCCAGCTCCCCCCCACTGGTTCAGCTCTCACTGTCTGAGCCACGTGAACAGGCCCTTTTCAACAAGCAGAGACCGGGTGGCTGCAGTCTGGCATTCCAGTAAGGTAAAAGTTTATGTGTACGGGTCAAAGTGCACAATACTACTCTATATTTAAACTACTTGAAACATACCTTGTCCGGTACTGAACTTAAAAGAAAAAAAAAAAAGAAGTCAACAAAAAAATCATTTTGAAAGTGTTGTGCATATAGATAATTTTGGCATACTTCTATTAAAAAAATTAAAAATCTCTTGAGCTAACATGAATATCAAATACGTGTATTGTCAGCAAAAACAAACTGGCTGCAGCAAAGAAAGCACGCACTTAATTTGTCAAATAACTAAACAGAACAGTCACATTCTCATAATCTTACATTAAAACTGCAAACTGCAATGGTCACTATATAAAAAGGAATATCAATTTAAGCTTGATAAGATAAGCTTTAAGGTTCCTCCATCTTCAGAGTAGAGATACTACTACCCAATTACCTTAATGACTTGTAACACACAAAGCACCTAACTTCTCCCCTTCTAAAACCCTAAGAATTAAAGAACAGCAAATACTTATACGGCTAATTAGCTACACTAGCTAATATTTCCCAAACATTAAATATATAAATACCAGTAACATCCATCAATCCCAATGTCAGCGTGCTACTCTCAAAATCTCCTAGTTTCAAGGCCAAGGAAGCCACCCCGACGACACTTTGCACTAACTGGGAAAACAAAGTGTAAGCTCCTCCCCCTGGCACTGCTACTGCAGGATTAGTTCCTGCGGGTCAGCTAAGTGCAAAGACCAGAGTGCTCAAAATGATTCTCAAGTTCAGCGTTGTCACAGGTCCACGGTAATAAATAAATTTAAAAAAAATATCCCTGCCACCCCTTTGAAGTTTAGATTTCATTACCCACACCAAAGGGGCCACTCATCAGCTCTCTGTACACTTGGGTAACAATATTTCATAGGCATATGGTTAAATTTTAGGGTAGTTTGGCTGGTTGGGCTTTTTGTCCGGTTGGTTTTGAAACGTTCTGTGCACTGTACATTGTGTGCCATTTGTCACTGCTCTGAAGAGACTTAAAAGTAGATTACCGTCATCATCCTTTGCCAAACATATTCAAAACTAAATTCAAAGTACTCATTTCTCACAAATAATAATTTTAGGGGACAAGTTTCTGACTGGCAACAGGTAACTTAACTGGAGAAGGTAAACAGAACCTGATACTTGCCAGGACAGAGAAAAAAGAAAAAAAAAATCAGTCTCATTTATCCCCAATTTTGGAAGCGCTATCTATTTAATTAAAAGTAGTATAGTAGGGGAAGAAATCAAGGAAATCATTCATAAATCAGAACAGTTTTCAAAATGAAGCCAGTTGGCAAAAAGCCTCTGTATCATATTGTAGAGCATATAAAATGCTCAAACTTTCATTTCTTATATTATCTCCCAAACTTCAATTTATTTGACGTACACAATTTTTTCAGCCCCAAAGTATGACATCTTATAAATACTGAGTGTTAAGTAAAATGCACTAGTAAACACAGATAAGGAAATTCTGACAAGAACCGTGAGATATACCCTGCTTTCATCCATTAAAACAAACATGCAAGTTAACACAGAACTTTGAATGTCACATAATCAGATATTCCTGACCAATGAGAGACAATTGGAGATCATAAAATGTATTTGCAATTGCAGAAATGTCAACTACATAAATTTATCTTTCACTTCCATACAAAACAACATGAAAGAAAAAAATAACTAATGCTGAAGAATTATGTTTTTTAATCACTCGGAGGAGCCGCGAGACAATGAAAGCACAAGTACGCTTCCAGAGCTTGGCAGTCATGCTTTCAGCCCTATTCCCAGTTTCACACCCGAATGAAGACAAGTCGACCCCGTGCCTCAAAAGCAGCCCTCTTCCTACAAGCCTTTTTCCTGCCATTTCTCTTGCTGAAGGTACAGAAGTGGCCTATTCCACAGAAGCTGTTTGTCCCTTGCATAGAGGGAAAAAATGCTAGGCCACTGTATTTTCCAAAATGGAAGCAAGTGTCCTACAAAAAAAAAAAAAAAAAAACCAAGAAAAACCCAAAGACTCTTCTGCCCCTACATGGAAAGATGCTTTTTCCAAGAGGACAGAGCACTTTCTTTCACACAAGAAGCAGTTATCACACAACTTCAGGAAAGGAGAAGCACAAATTCTCAGACCTCCTTCCTGAGCTGCAGAAGGCCAGGGAACTGGCATAACTGTTCGATGAAGGCATAGAAAAATCTCTCTGTTCAGCAGCCACACGAGTGTCCTGCCTGGAGCAAAGGAAATGCATGGCAGGGTGTAAGAATGCGTGATTCCTTCGAAGTTATCAAGTCCAATATGCTCCATTTTACCCTGGTCATGTCATTCCAGGACTGAAGCTCCTCTTCCCCTCACCCTCATTCAGGGTAAAAGAATGGATAGAGTCAACGTATCTAACCCCCAAGATTCTCACATGAGAAAGTACGTACATGCAAATCTGTATATACACACATGAATGACAGAACTAGAAAATTTTTATCGTGCCCGTGCGTGGTTACCCCTACAGACACAGAATCATAGAACGGTTTGGGCTGGAAGGGACCTGAAAAACCATCCAGTTCCAACCCCCCTGCCATGGGCAGGGACACCTTCCACTAGACCAGGTTGCTCCAAGCCTCATCCAGCCTGGCCTTGAACACTTCCAGGGGTAGGGCATCCACAGCTTCTCTGGGCAACCTGTCCCAGTGCCTCACCACCCTCTCCGGGAAGAACTTCTTCCTGATATCTAATCTAAACATCACCTGTTCAGTACAGAAAATGCTTTTAGACAACTGTAATAGAATTCTCAGTAACGAAATTTAAGGGGTGTTACACAGAAGGAAATAGCATAGCATTATGATTGATCAAAAAATTTCTGCCTTTTAAATGATTAATGGAAAAGTGACAGTTATATTTTATTTTCTATCTTGACGGGGACTGGTAGGGGCAGAGGTAGAAGGACCACGAGGCACAAAAACTGAAACACCAAAAATATTAGTGTTTTCTAAGTCATTTAATTGCTTAAAGGATAAACTGAAACTTTCTTGGATCACAGAAGAGTTTTTAGATATGCAAGAAATTGTCTGCTCATTCTACAATGACTTCTGCTGTGGACACGTGCAACAGCACCTGCAACCAACAGCACAGCGGTACATCTTGGGGCAAGACAACATCTTAGCAAAACAGTGAAGTATGTAACAGAAGAGCATAAAAAGAAAGATTTCCCTTACCTAAATTAGTGATCACTTTATGAAGTATCAATTCAGAAAGGATAATGACATTTTTCATATAAAAATATCAGTTCCATGAATTACTGAATTGGGACCAAGCAAAAAGTCTCTCAAATTACTCACAATGCATGAAATGTTTTTTGTAACTGTAGCTACTTAAAATTTGCTTCTCTTCTAGGGAAAATACTTGCTAGTGCCTTGCTAAAAGGGTAATCAGAAACACAGTGATAGTCTCTGCACCTTTAAAAATATATACCTTACTTAAACTAAGCAGGCCTTGCAGTTTCCATCTCACTTTTACAAAAAATCTACTTCACCAAAAGTACCGTTCATGCTACTGCCACCCTATGTACGACTTTTTAATGCTACTTCTAGGGGCTTCAAGAGCATGTCTGTTCAGTATCATGTATTAAGGATTTCGTAAGTACACACAGCAGGGCAAAGAGCCCATTTTTTGGCTCTGCGATACTTTGATACTCTGACAGCAGTTATGTCAGAAGAACTGAATATACTCTTAGAATGTGTTCTAAGCTGCAAATTCATTCCTCTTTTTAACCTCATCCAGAAGTAAGATTACTTAGAATTTCTGCTGGTAATTAGTTAGAGGTTTACTCTGTAAGAAAATTTCCTGAACAGTATCATTGTGTTAAGTAGGGAAGGAAACGGGAAGAGAAGACAGGGAGGTATCTCCCCATACACATAGAATGTAGACCTCAGAAGATGTGCTTACAGTGCCACAGTATTTCTCTTGGAAGAGGAACTTACAATCCTGCCCTTCCAAAGACGTAAGCATGAAAAAGAAGCTGCCCTCTAAGCCTCATCTTGTAGTGGGCATGTGCCTGGGGAATCCGGGGGTACCAGCTGACTACTGCAGGAAATACTTCTGGAAAAACAATGACACATACTAAGACGTAAGTATGAAAAAGAAGCTGCCCTCTAAGCGCTGCCACTGCCTTATCTTGTAGTGGGCATGTGCCTGGGGAATCCGGGGGTACCAGCTGACTACTGCAGGAAATACTTCTGGAAAAACAATGACACATACTAGCTGGGCACCTACACACTACCATTTAAGAGTCAATACAGCCAAGTAGGAATGACAGAAAGAAAAGCAACTTTCTGCTGGCCAGAGGCCTTTCTTCCAAATATGACAAACACTGACAGAAGGGGAAGAAAGATGACTAAGCAGCACAACCTGGAGGAACAGTCGCTGTTAAAATGCATTGCAAGAAGGCTTGTATCTACCCAGCTGAACGGTAACGAGGTTCAGAGAATATGCTTTTCCACCATCCCACCTGCTGCTCCACCCGCACGTTGCCTAAACCCTTGTGAGGGCAAAACGCAGTGCTACTCCTTTTTTTCTAGATTCTCCAGAAAGCAACAAACACAACTACTGCGCAGTTTCTACGTGCCACAGCTGCGACTTACACAACGTGTTAAGGCAAATACAGCGTTTCCTCAAAATCCAACCAAGCAGCATCTTGAAGACAAAAAGGGCAAATTCGTGGTAGGTCAGGGCGGTTCAGAGCATCAGCGAAGTGGGGGCAACTGGGCAGTTCCCCTGCCACACTTATGGTTTTGGATTCCTGGATGACACATGCACAGCCAGAGGATGAAGTGATGCTTCTGGGACGTAGAACTCAACAGGATGCTGGGAAGAACTGGTCAAACCAGCCACACAAACATGACTAGCACCTTGCACATACTACAAAATGTGCGCTGTTCAAGTTCCAAAACAACAAACCGACAAGACACTGGCATGGATGAAATCAACTGACTGGTGGCACTTCTATCGTCCTTCTTAGAGGAGTAAGACACATCAGGAGCTTAAAGTTGTAGTGGAACCAGGGTGAAGTCAATTTTTCCTCTTAGCATAGGTTTCTCACCACAGCATTAGAAGAGGAAAACTCCTTTTAAAAAATAGGAAAACATGACTATAAATAGATCCTGTTAGGAACCCTGCTCCTGAAGGACATCCTGTCGCTTTATTTTCTGATAAATGCTCTCAGAATTATGAACTGGAATGTTCACAATGAAAGAGGACTAGAACCAAACACTGAACAACTTCCATTTCTGTCACCTGCCCCCCTAAACGCAGCACCCAGAATGATGCAACCGGCACCTGAGACTATACAACTCAAGCGGGCTCCCCAAAACTTCACTTGCAGAAGGATGAGCACTCAGGTATCTAACTCCTCTCAGCACACACTCTCTCAGCATTCCCTGCAAACTGCCGCAGTGACGACGTGAAAGGAGGAAGTTACCACCACGCGAGGCTGGAGAGCAGCACAAGCAGAGGTATGGGGCTCACCAAGGTGTCTCGGAAGTGGCGTCTGGCTTACAGCACAGCCAAAGTGGAGCCACACCGAGCTACACCACCATTCCAGAGCCAAAAAGGAAAGACTCTGTTGGCTTTGCAGACTCATGCAGAGTTGAAGAGAATGAAAAAACTACATTCTTTACTATTTATGTTAAAATATTCTGTCATTTCATGATAGCTTTTCAAAGGAGAAGACATGCCTTTGGTACATAAGGACCAGGTGAAGCCTGAAAGCCTAATTCCCAGAAAATAAGGATTCAGGCTCCCTTTCACTTTAACCAGTATATAAAGCCTTAGTGTTGACAGCAAGGTCCATTCCAAACTGCAAATGCCTCTCACCGTTTTGGTTTTTTCTCGCTCTTTCCTACTATTTCAGAGGAAAAATTACTGAAAATTAATACGTGTTTTATCTTTCCGTCTTTAGAAAAACTTTCCAATGATTTTAACTAGCAGAATATGGCACAAGGCTCAACATATTTGATCTGGGGGTTTTTCCCTTTTGTTTAAAGTTGGAGGTATGGTTACATTACACTTAACTTGAGATCTAAGCACATACAGATTTTTGACCCGAGTTTTGACAAAAGAGAGATGACACTTTCATTTTGATGGGGCAACAAGAAAAGGCCACTCTTAACACCATCTTTTTGGATGCCTGGTGTTTTTCCACTTTATATAGACATTACAGTGCTTCTAGTTGTTTATAAAAGCAATACAAAAGTGTGTCCGTAAAGAAGGTATACACAAGGATTTGTGTTTTCTGAAATTCTGGTAACGCTTATCAGATTCCAAAGAACATGAAAGAAGGTAAATACAACTATGCGCTTTGTAAGGTGTGGTCTGGGGTTTGTGTTTTAGTAATTTCAGACACTATCTCAGCATTTACCTGAAGCATTTTAGAAGTTAACAGAGAATCAGGCGGATGGTACGCCAAGTAAGCCATAACTCCCACACGGCTCAGCTGAAAGCAGATCTGACCGACCCTTCCAACGCCATGCAGTCATCACCTAGCCATATACTCAGCACTTCAAAAGCACCCATGCAGCGCTTCAAAATTTTTAAATTAGGCAAGTTCATTGTAAATAACTGCGTTTTAAAGATTAAAACATCCAACTGAGCCATCTGTTAACCAAAGAACTTAACCTGCCATTACTGTCACCCCACTGCAGATGCGATCGAGCAGGTGAGAGGGCTGACGGGTGCAATGGCATTTTCCAGACATCATTAAACTTCCCCTCCAAAGAGCTTTGGTTTCTTCACCTACTTATACTGAAAAGCTGAATTTCAAAGGTAACTTCAAAAGCATTTCCAAATCACAGCTGAAAATTTCACTATGACAAAATGGCTACATCATTATTACATACAAATAGGTGGAAAAGGGATTCTGTGGCAGCAATTAATAAAAATACGTCCTTATTTATTTAGGGCACACCAACAGCACTAATAGATGGGAGACACTTTTAAAACAGACTAACTGACCATCACTGTGGATCTCTTGTTAAGTTGATGGCAAAGCAGCCACCTACAGCAAATCCAACACAGCATTTCCACTGGTTCACCTTGCTGACCAAAGCAAAGTTGTTTCAACTGACTCTTTTTCTTCCTTAGATACCTATCTGCAATAGAGAACCTGATTTGCAACAGTGAACACCATCACCTCTCACTAGTCACGCATGTGATTTGTTTGGGTGGGCTTTTTAGATTTCTGTAGTTAATACTGTGAAAAATGTTTGTCTGTATGTATTTCTGGTTTTTCTATCCATCTCAGTCTACTTTTAGATCACTGAGAGAGAGATGCTATGCAATGACAGAAAAGAAACAGCACAGGAAAAGCACACGCTACAACCTTTCTATCTCAAGCCTGACCAAATTCAGGAAGACATTCCAGGCACCTGAGGCCTATTTAACCCGCTTCTCTCCCATCCCTCTGGCTTTGACCAGATCAGGCAGTAGGACTGCCAAGCAGCATGGCCCACCGTCAATTAAAACGGACCTAGTTCAACCCTGTTTGCTTCACAGCGACAGAAACACACACCTAGTAATGACCCGAAACTTTCTATGAAGACACAACGGAAGCAGCAGGCAAAGGATGAAGCTTCGTTTTCACACCTCAGCGTTTCTGTAACGCAACCTAGAGCATCTCCCCAATTTTAAAAGTAAAATAACTACTTTCTTAAGACATAAACTTCATATCTGTGTAATTATGCCAATGTTACCTGTGCCAACCCCCAAAACAGGGGATTTAAAGTTCACCTGTCAAATGTAACAACACAGCAAAATTTGTTTTACCAATTAATAACTGAAAGCCTTTTTAGTCACTGAATCAAGAGTACATAGGGTTGGTTTACTGATGTAAATCTTCTGGTCCAAATTCAAACAGAATTAGCTAAAAATGCTATTTTAAAACTAAAATAAGTAAGAGTTTCAAAATGGAAATGCTAACTCATGAACAATTATTGGTTTTATTAATTATTATTTTTATGAATTATTAATTATCTGGGTTGGCATTATTAGTGCAAGACAGTGTTTCTCTTCCGTGTTAGAATGGTGAACACCTAAGTGAATACAAAGGAAGGTTGAGGGTCCAGTGTTCTTCACTAAGGATGTCACATCACTGTACTAAACCAAGTGGACTTTAAGTCTTCTGCACTCCAAAATAAACGTGCCCTTCCTCCCTGACCTGAAACACACTGCCATTTTACAACAACATTATAATCTTGAAAAATGCCGAGCAGCGAGCTTTGTCAACTGGCAAACGAACCGACTTATGTTGAAAGCACGCAATAACAAGTATGAAGTGATAAATCCAAATTATTTGCAGTGAGAGCCTTATCCTGATCCCACCTCACACAACCACCTACTGCAACAGAAATGTTGGATTCCTAAAAATATCTTCTTTATATTTTTAAAAAAGTCATTAATGAATCAAAATAATTGACACTTCATGTGATACAGACTTCCTCAAGAGAGTAACAAACAATATGAAACAACACTGAATACATTTGGTACACAAGGAAGTCAGTAAGAAACAAGTAAATTTCCAGATTCCATGGCCCTGAAATCTGAGGTTTCCATTTCAACAACTGAAAGTGTGTGAACCTCCAACATGAGAAGCAAAGTAGTTTTCTGTTTCACTTTAGACATAATCATTATTTGAAAGTTATTTTACAGCAAACAGTTATCCTCATTATAAGTGAATGTTCCCTTTTCTTTTTAAGGTGTGATGGGTCAATTCTTTTCTTAAAAAACAAACACCAATCCTTTCTTTGTTTCAGACAAAACAGAACCCTCAGCACTACGCACAACAGAGAAATGACTTCAGAATCCTTAGTGGTGCTACCAGCGTGTTCTTGTGTACAATACTGCATGCAGTGAAAGAAGGCTTGCGTTTCAGTCCTTCATCACCTGCACGGGTTTTCTGCCACAAGTGCAATTAAGAGGTTTAGGTCTTAAAATCTGCAAAAAGTACTGTGAATTCCAGTGAGTGACACTAACATCAGTACACATGTTATGCCAAAGAAAAAAAAAACTGTTCAGCCCTGCAATTACCTTTGCAACAGGAGCCCTGAACATCAAATAATTATTATTCTATTTTAAATGGAAAAGGAAACAAGACCTGGAAAACTTAAAGTTCCCTACAAAGTCTAGCTCTGATCTTACAATATATAATTACTTACATTATTACCTGTAATTAGAAATACACTGTTCAAAGATTAGAGACTGTAAATGAAAGCACACGGCTACTCACCTACAGTATACCAACTAGCATCTGTCAACTTGCTGATAACAGCTTCTTGAAAGGATCCGTCAGGCATTTTGGTTTCAACCATTGCACCAACCTGCAAAAAAGGAGTATCTCAAGGTTACATGCAATCTCAAACTTATATAATGGAAAAAAACCACACGGACACCTTAATTCTTCCAGCAAGCAGGATTTTTGGTTTTTGACGACTCATTTTAGCCAAATGTTACGTTGCGAGTTAGTTACGTCGCTGGGAAGACCCAGTTCCTTACGCATGATGCTGAACGGCAAGCAGACTGTAAAGCAGTAAGAAACTCGGAACATCTGATTTCAGCATAAAGTACATAACCACAAGAAATAAGAGAAGGCTAATTGGAAATAAATACTCAAATATTCAAACAAAATAATTATTAATTACTGATGTGCACACAGTTACCACTATTTCTTATGCTTTAAACACTGTTACACTGCCAACTAGATCAGGATTTCAGTAGCAGCCTACAACATGCATTGGTGTTCTTGCAGTAGCTAGAGAAAAGCCAAGATACTCCCCTCCAAAGAGCCCCGTTTACAGTCCGTGTTTATAATGCAGCTATGCATTTTAGCAGACAACTGCTACATACAAAAATACAAATCAATGCGTTTTATATAAAAATACGTCAACTATTTGAAAATGCAGTTTGAGTGATTGTATTTACTACTGTCTAACGTGCTCGAACTTCACTTCGTAATCAAGTTCTCCAACACTTACAAGAAGTTCTGTGTCTTACAAGGTACGAAAATCACGGTGTGTGCAAAACTGTTTGTGTATGGAGTATGCAGAAGCATAAACAGCCTCTAAAAGCTACAAGAGTTAAGACTAATTACTCAGAATCTCTCTGACCTACAGCAACGAGCTTCCCCCTGTTGATTTAAATCCTGTTGAACAGCATCTGAACAGCACCAAAATTTGGAATCTTACAAATCCACTACGTGATTACAAAAAAAGGCATGCAATATACATACTCTTAGAGGTCCTTTCACTTGGTCATCTTGCACTAACTGAGTTGAGTTATCCCCCTTCAGGACCACCTGGAAGGCATTCATAAACTTCATATATATATGTCTTATTTTTAACAGCATACAAAAAGCATATGAAACTGTATTAATAACGATATTATTCTGCAAACTGTTGTTACCGATAAAATGGACTCAAACGTTACTAAATGCAAAACACTTGGCATGGACAGTTTTATTCACAGGAAGCTCCAAGCAGCACGCTATTTAATCTGAAACATCATAATTAAAGAACAGGGCAAATGAAACATCACCCATTCCAAGGCAAAGAAAATACATTTTGATGTGAGTTTGGGTACTGATCAAATCCAGGAAGTACCTGGAACTGGGCTTCCACATCAGAAGATTAAGCAGGTTTTTTCTCTCTCTCTACATCAACCGTAGCACTTTGTTAACAACACACTGACTACTAAACTACAACCAAAATGCAAAGCTCTCTTTATTAAATCTCTATCAAAAAAATCACTGAAGTGACCACAATACCACTATTTCTGCAACCCTCAGCAAGAGAAAGTTGTTATGGTGAAGATGTGAATCAGTACAAGCGTAACAAAAACCAGAATCAGTTCCAGTGTAAGCAAACCATGTTGTTCCCTTTAAAATCCTATGGTTGAGAAGGTAACGCTCAGGGGACAGCGAGTGTAAGCCTACACAATCTGAATCCCTGACTCTGAAGGGACTCAGTTCAGAACCGTAGAAGACTAATATGTTAACACTGTTCCAACGCTGTCTGTTACAGCAAAAACACCTATGGTGTTCCAATTAGAAAAAAAATCCCATATTCCTATTTCTTTTCAGGAATTAAAAGTCCCAAGAGCTTCTTTTCCACCTATAAAGATGTCCGGTTTTCTAGCTCCCCCAGCCCATAGTCTACATGGTAGCTGTATTCCTACATGCAACACCAGGGCCGTGCTAAAGTCGCGTTGGTATTAACACAGGACCAGGTTAATAATGCAGTTTGGGCATTTTTTTATTTAGAGTTTTGTATCATTGAGACGAATACAGGTCGTCCTGCGACTCAGGAAAAGACAACTGGACCTTCTGGCCTCTTTGCACCCTTGGCAAGTGTGCTGGGAACATGCTCTACATTCCAGTATCCGGCTTACCTTGTTAAAACTTCAACTGTTACAGTGTAACGGTGATACAGTGACAGGAATTTCCACTAAGTCACAGCAGCCTCATATACTTCCAAATCTTATCGTGGAGTAAGAAAGCATAAGATTCTAATGAGAAAGAAACTCACACCTACTGACAGGCTAAATACTCTGTCAGCCCAAAGATACAGATACAAAATCAAGGCTGTCAGACCAGGAAGGGCAGAAGGCTGCTTCCTACGGAGCGTCTCAGTAACGCAGATTTGTAAGAACATCACAGATTTTTACAAGTGCTCATTAAGAACTGGGGGAAAAGACTCCAAGATCTGGTTTAAGGGTTTTTTTAATCCTAATCATGGAAAGCCATCTGATAAAGTGATATTATCTGGACACGTAAACTGAAGAGGCTGATAGCTTGTTCTACTTGATCTAAGCATTAAGCACATGAAAACTTAGATGTGTAGTTATAAAAAGAAGCTTTCATCTCTACTTGTTAGGGGGTTGTGGGTCACTAATGGCTTATTTACATATCCTGGACAGTAGACAAGAAAGGAGGAAGTGGGAAGAGTTTGACAGAACAAAGCAGAAGAACAATTCCTGTATTTGCTTTGAATTCTTAACTTTCATTTAACTGCGTTTTGTTCTTGTTTTCCCACAGTAGCATTAACAACGGTACCGCAACGACAAAATAATGTCTTTTTTGGTTGTTTTGGCATTAGACCCATAAACCTGAAAGAATGCCAGCTCTATGCAAGTGCCGAAAGTCAGCTACAGCCAAAGCACGCTGCTTTAGATGCGGCAGCAAGATGCTCAAAACTTAAGAAATGTTATCCTGGTCATTTCTAAAACCTGACCTAAAAAACCAACTATGGCCATCTTTTTTTGCTCTTATTTTGATTTATTTTGGCATTGCTTCTTAGGTTCTGAACTGTAAATCTTGAGAATGTCAGCTGGAATGAAATGGAACTTTTCCTTCCAAAGCGGTTGCTCTTACTCCTTTTTAGTCATGTAAATCCTTAATCCTCTATTTGTGACATCCAAAGTGATTGCTGTGAAACTGATGGATTCACAAACAGAAGACAACAATGATCAGGAAAGAAGTAGCAAGAACAGGTAATTTGAAAACTCATTCTTGTTCTGCTATCTTCCTAAAAAAAAAAAAATTAAAAGAACACCACCCCCAAAAAGAACACACACACACAAAAAAAAACAACCACCCAGGTCAACACCACATAATGAAAAACAGCATTCAAGTGTTCCTTAAAATTCCTACGGCAAGGTGATGAACATTTCCTAATGTTTAGGACTAGGATCTCCTCCTGACAGTCCTTTCAACATGATGTTTTAACAAAATCAGCAGCAACCACAGTATACTACCTTGACTTTCACAAGCCTTTTCACCGTCTTAATTTTTGCCTCGCAGAAGGCACCACGGTACTTGGCACTGACATCAGTTCCCACTGTCAGGTAGGCAGGCTCATCCGCTGCCTATGAAAAAGAAAAAATAACAACAAAGTTTAGTTCTTCTCATTTATTTTTACAACTGCATCATTATATATTTAATTTTACATCTAAACTTTTAGACCCGTTGACTTGATAAGCAATGTCTGTACTCAGAATCGCAATCAGATTGTTCTCTAAAGGCAAGCCAACAAACAAGTTAGAGGTTTTTGTTTCACCAGTGATGTTGACGCCTCCCCACCTCAACCTGTCAGCTCAGTGACCCTCCCAGAACTATCTCTGGGGGTACTGAACCGATATTGGGAACATCTCCTTATAGAAAGGGTAATAACCTACAGGAGTCACTATTTATTTTTATTGAAGTCATTCCTATACAGGACACAAAGCTGCAAAAAGGCAGTAGGAGACAGCTGTACATCTTCCAGCTATAAGCAACCCAATGGCAGAGGTGATTTAAAACATTTGAGACTGCTATCATCTCAAGGCTTGCAATTAAGTCTATAGCATTCTATATATGGATTTTTTTTCTCTGCTGATTAAAGGAGGCCTCTAAAAAAAATTTGTGGTAATCTTTCAAACAGCTATAAACTAGTATTTTTCTCTCCTAAAATGCCTTTATCAAAGCATAAATGCTTATGCATTTTAAGCAACGGAAACACCTCTCATTGCTTTCCTTAATCTGGACTTTATTACTCAACATTTCACTTCACCGCGCTCGTAACAACTGATAAAGGACAAAATTATGACGTCAAAACTATCTGTCAGGACAGGAAACCAGCACAGAATACAGAATAACTGGTTTTCTGTTGGTTCTGGGTTTTTCTGATTTTTATTATTTCTTCAGCTCTGAAGGCCAGAAAAGTTTCTTGTAAATTATGTTGCGATTGTTCAGCCTTCGTACTGGGGGAAAATAAAAAAGGCAACGGCTAAGGCGGGACAAAAGCTGCGGTTTTGCAAACTTGCAATAGCAGCTGCTGATACAGGAAGCATTTAAAGACAGCAGCCCAAAGGACAACAACTCGAAGACGCTGTGAATTTTCAAGACGCGAAGAGCTTAGCTCACCCACACCTCAGCTGAAGAGCAGAAACAGGATTTGCAGCCTGCACGCAAACCCCGGCCAGCGTTATCCCACGGCTGCTCCGCCGAGCCGTGCGGTCACCCATGAAATCGCCACGGCTGCTGGCGAGGGGGAGAGGGAGTCCATCCCGCTCCGGAGTTCGCCTACCTTCATCTTCGGAGGTTATTTGAGGGATTCCAGCTCAAAGACTCCTCCTCTCCGCCAGCACACGGGAAAACACTGCAAAACAGGGAGGGGGGAGCGGTGAAGGCGGCCCCGCGTGAGCGTGGGGTTCCCCGGGCGGCCAGGGGGGCC
>NW_010258072.1:0-3115 GCF_000690775.1 Eurypyga helias
TCAAATATCATGGATAGAGGTTTTGAACTCCATTTGCCATTTCTTTCAGGACCCGCGGATTATTCCATCGGGTCCCATGGACCTGTGCACCTTCAGGTTCCTCTGGCATTCCCGAACCTGATCCTCACTGACCATGGGTGGCTCTCCATTCTCCCAGTCCCTGCCCTTGTCTTCCATGACTCTGGGGGTATGGCTTTTTTTTTTTTCCGTGGTGAGGCAAAAAAAGCATTGAATACCTGGGCCTTCTCCATATCCTGGGAAGCCAGCTCTCCCGTTTCCTTCTGCAGAGGGCCCACATTCTCCCTGGTCTTCTTTTTATCCCCTATATACCTATAGGAGCCCTTCTTGCTGGCCTTGATGTTCCTGGCCAGGTTCAATTCTGTCAGGGCTTTGGCTTTCCTGATCTGATCTCTGACCTCTCGGAGAATTGCAGAATAGGAAAGTCTTCTCCCATGTGGATAGACTGAGGGACCAACTGCCCGCACCAAAGACATTGCTCTTGGAGACATCAGCGCCAGACAGGCAGAATCGGAGTAGGACAGGCATGGACAGGATTTTGCCCAGTGAGTTAACCCATTAATGTATCCATATTAGCTAACAGACAAAGTGACAGAGAAGTGGAGAATTGGAAACCTTTGAGCAGTGAAAAAAGTTGTTCCTCGCAGGTTGTCTCCCAACCCTCTTTGTCAGTAACCTCACATTCTCTCATGTCCTGAAAACAGCCAGGGCCAACCAAGCTCCAAACTCCTCTGCTCACATGACTGCCCTAGGCTGCCTGATATACAGGAATTGGGAGACTCAAATTCTGATATTAGAAGCACAACAGTTGTTGAACACCAAGATCAGTACAGGGGCCTTTCCAAAATGGTGCTGAAAAGAAAAGGTGGGTTTAAGTTAATGAACAAAACAGGTAGAAAGGAACTAATATGGCTATACAGGCTTTTAAAAAAATACATTGAAGTGTCCAATTTTCTTGTTTTTCCCCATGACTGCAGCCCCAGGTAGTGCGATATTCACTTGAACAACCTCTACCTTTTCTTGACTTTCCTCATTTTTTATGACATGCTGTACTTCATAGATCTCGTTTCAGTTGTGTCAGATAGCAAATCACGCAGAGCAGCAACAGCACTGCGGCTACAAACACACCGACAGTCTCTTTTATCAAAATGCAGTCCTGTACAGGTAGATATATTCCCTGAGGAGTAACCTGAAGTACTGTCCTCTTTTCTCTTCTGGCCAAATGTTACACAATCTTGTGTACACTTTCCAAGTCTCCAGGTCAAACTATATCTATTTTGGCTAGGTTTTAAGGGATTCAGAATTACTCAAGTTATATGAACGAACAAAATGTTTATATCGCTAAATCGGCACTTTTTTCTCATAGAATCATAGAATGGTTTGGGTTGGAAGGGACCTTAAAGACCATCTAGTTCCACCCCCCCTGCCATGGGCAGGGACACCTTCCACTAGACCAGGTTGCTCAAAGCCTCATCCAGCCTGGCCTTGAACACTTCTAGGGATGGGGCATCCACAGCTTCTCTGGGCAACCTGTTCCACTGCCTCACCACCCTCTCTGGGAAGAACTTCTTCCTTATATCTAATCTAAGCCTCCCCCCTTTCAATTTAAACCCGTTACCCCTTGTCCTGTCACTACAGACCCTTGTAAAAAGTCCCCCCCAGCTCCCTTGTAGCCCCTTCAGGTACTGGAAGGTGCTATAAGGTCTCCCCAGAGCCTTCTCTTCTCCAGGCTGAACAAGCCCAACTCTCTCAGCCTGTCCCCATAGCAGAGGTGCTCCAGCCCTCTGAGCATCTTCATGGCCTCCTCTGGACTTGCTCCAACCAGTCCCGCACCTTTTACTGAATTGCTGAAATACTGAATAAATCAGACTAGCTCAGGCAGCTGACGTTTCCAGCAGACATGCCCTTGTTACATCAGGATGCCCAAGTTCATTACTTCGCAGCACCTGCTTGTTACCTTCAAATTCCCCATGAACTCTGCTCTCATCCCTTTCTACGTTGGAGACCTTTTGTAATCCTCTCCAGCTACTTTCATTTCATGCCACTGATTTCCTTTTTCTCATAGACTGATTCCCACATGATCCCTTCCTCCCGTGGTTTTTTTTTTTTTGTATTTTTTTTTTCTTCTGTAGGAAATAAATTATTCAGGGCGTCAACATACTGGAACTGGAACTGAGATGGAGGTAGTTATAATGAAATGCTAATAACTGCCAGGAAAATTACAGAGCTGTTCTGAGCTGCTGGGTGTGCCAAGCAGCTGCCAGGAGCACTATGTGTCTCCCCTACTCTTCTTCTAGTTTACTGATTTTCACCAAAATAGGGCGTTGTTCTTCAATTTGAAACTTTCAGAAAACGTTCCAGTGTTGATTGGATGTGTCATTCAAAAGTAATCGCATAACGGACCAAGAAAGAGAGGAATGTTTTTCTGTCGAATATGAGGGCTTTTGATGCATGCTTAGGGTGTGCTTCAACATTACACTTATCTGTTGGCATGTCCCTCTGTTGTGTCAATGCAACTCTATAGGGAGGCCGTGCTATAAACAAGGTTGCTTCCATTAACACAGATTATTTCACCGAGCTGGCTTGCAGTGCAGACTCCCAAAAAGTTTTACCAGGAGAACTCACCACTCCCACAACTCTAGCAGAGGGACGGAAATGTGTAGCCGTTGTGTAAAGGAACCCTTCAAGAACCTTAGCACTAGAGAAATTACGAGTTGGAAGCACACTCTTAATTAAAGAGCACTGATGCTCCTAAAACGTTTCTGTCCCTCACCTGCCTGCTCCCACCTCTTAGCCACAGGTTCACATGCCACAGCTCTTGCTCAAACACTTCTCCAGTATGAGCTGTGGGAGGGGTGACCTTCATTGTACGAGGAAACACAGTCCAAGCTGCTTCGACTCATCGTGAGTTGAAAACTGTCTTATGGGCTGTGATTCATGAGTGCAGGTGGCACCGCAAGTGGGGTGATGGCGTGTTTAAAACCAGGGGAGATTCATGGTTAACTCAGCATGTGTATACCAGAGGCAGAGCAGGCAACTAACCCAGTAGGAGCTGGAGCCTTCAGACCTTGACTAGCTGTGCTGGATTCAGCCAGGA
>NW_010258073.1:0-2555 GCF_000690775.1 Eurypyga helias
GAAGGAGAGAGAAATTGCACTATGACCAAGCAATATAATTAAAAAACCGAAACAAAACAAGACAAAACAGAAGGATTTCCAAAAGAGACCTTGCGGAACTTGACAGATAAAGCTAGTGTTAAACTGTGAGCTTGTATCACGTAGAGAATCAGAACCAAAACAAACAAAAAACCTTCTATATGGTACAGACAGAGTAACATACAACAGTTAAATGGCAAAAAATATATATATATATATATTTCATAGAATTACAAACAAGATAAAATAATGGAAAACAAAAAAACTGTACAACTTTAGAATTTAAAAAATGTTCATCTCAAACACGGGGAGAAATACAAGAACCCTTGTTAAAAGAAAAGAGTTTGTTAAAACAGCAAACGCCTTTTTTGTGTACTTGTTTCCGTTTTTTGACACCTTACGCTACAACCGGGTACTGGTAGGAGTATCAGATGGTACTCTCTTTAGCATCGTCTACTTAAAAAACAATTAAAAAAGGAATTTTGCACTGTGCATTAGCCTAGTTAGAAATATGTACAACAGTTCAGGATCTAGTCTTTCATTGAACTAAAACCAAAAATCCATAAAAATAAAAGCGTCCCGCTAGAAAATGAACCCCATGTTCGTCTCTCGAATGCTCCAGTCTCTCGCAGTCGACGAGCGGCTTCAGCACGGGGAGGAGAAGCCCGGAGGCGGCGGGAGGAACCTGCGTTCACAGTCTTCGAAGTTCCCTTTTGAAGCAGGAGGAGGAGGAGGAGGATGGGGAGAAGGCTCTCGCACTTTCGGGGCAGAGGAAGCGGGGCGTGGGGTTGGGGACAGGAGATTGTTTCTGTTGACGTTTGGCTACGGAAGTGAAACGGCAAGCATCTATTTGTCTCCAAAACCTACGTTTTAGCAGCACAAAGTTTTCCTTTCAAAGTCCGGGCCGTGAGGGACGCGTGCGTGCGTCCGCGTGTTCCCACAAGCAGGGGCACGGAGCTGGACGGGGACACCGGGGCCTGGCAGGCTCCTCGCCCGCCCGCGCGTGGCTCTGAGCCGCGGCACTACCCCGGGAGAGAACTTGGAAAGAGAAACCTGCCTCTGGGTGCGCTGGGATTCGCTAAGAGTTGTCTCTCTGCTTGCAGAAGAAGCACAGATAACAACCTGGGTACTTTTTTTATTCTTTATTTAAACTTAGACTTGTTTGTTTAAATCAGAAACAAATTCTCAAGTAAAAAGAATCCTTTTTGCTCATTCTGCACCAGTGGTGAAAGGGTATGTCTTTGGATTTTATTTAAAGCATGAATTTTCTTTAGAGAAAAAAAATGTAACAAAAACTTTTTTTTTCTTTTTTAAAGAAGGAACAGAGTGCAGCCTAATTACACAAACAGAAACAAATGCTTATCGTTTAGGAACAGAGTCTTTGAAGCATTTACAAAATGAGGAAAAGAAGAGGGCAAGGGAAGAAAAAAAAAAAGAGGAAGAATGGAAAATAAGAACGAGATAAGTGCACAAGGGTAACAGACATAGGTAAATCGTATGTATACGCCTTAAAAAGTTTCAAACCCCCAACAAAAAATATTCTGCAAGGGATCCTACTGACCCCCCAAAAACCCTTTGAACTTCTTTCTTTAGTTTTTATAAAATAATTATGCAACCACCCTCTAAGAAATGAAGGTAGCGACCATAAGTGGAAGATTACAGGATGGGGGGATGGGGAGTAAAGGTACAAAGGGGAGAAAAGCTTAGGCGAGTCAATGGATTGCAATCTACCTGGCTAGGAATGAACAAGACAACATCAAATGAGAAGCCGTCAGCTGGACCATACAAAAGCTAAATGTACACAAAAGGGTTTTTTTTTCTTTTAAATCTACCATACTGCTTCAGTTCATTTCCAATGCAACAATCTACTCAACACCAAAAATGGTCATATCTATCATAAATACAGAAAGTCAGTTGTTTTAAAACTTATTTTTTAAGCTCCGAGTCCTCAACACTCTTTGTGTGGTTTTATTTTTTTTCTGCAAAGTGGGAGTGCTTAACTTTTCCCCTTGAAATTGGCTTCAGCAGAAAAGCTACCCTTAAAATCCCCGAAAAGCTAAAGCAGTTCACATTGTTTTTCTCTTGAATACTTTCTGCCCATTTTAAATTAACAAAAAAAAAAAAGAAAAAAAAAGAAAAAAAAATCCTTTTCTGGAACGAAAACGAAACGAAACAAAAACCCCAAAACAAACGAAAGAAATTATATATATATATATATAAAACAATGATTCTGAAAACAGAACAAAGTGTGAGCGATTGACCTGAGAATAAAAAGACGTTACATTTCTTTTTTCTTTTAGCAAGCCATTGGTATCTGAATGCTAAGATAGCAAGAAATTTAAAACTGTCACAAGGTGGGCTGCTTTCCCATACAGTGCGTGCCGGCCTCTGCTGTGCTATCGACGTGGGGCGTTACCGGACAGGGGCAATATACAAGGGGCTCAAGCTCCGAAGACGGTAAGGAGGCAGCACGGGCTCTCGTCTCCCAGACCAACGGTACCTTCGAAAGGACAAATGTAACAGAGTTGGTGGTGGTG
>NW_010258074.1:0-9892 GCF_000690775.1 Eurypyga helias
AGCCAGTTCCCAATCCACCTCACTCTCCAGTGGCCCAGCCCATATTTCCTGAGCTTGTCTATGAGGGTGCCATGGGAGACTGTGTCAAAAGCTTTGCTGAAGATGAGGTAGACCACATCCACTGCCTTCCCCTCATCTATCCATATAGTGATGCTATCATCAGAAGCTATCAGATTGGTCAAGCATGACATCCCCTTGTTGAATCCATCTTATCTACTTGTGATAAGCTTCCTGTCCTCAACATGCTTTGACATGGCACCAAGAACAAGATGTTTATGGTAGCATTTATTAGAATGTGGTGTGTAGGAGGCAACTCCACTGTGTAATTTAATAAATTATTGGTTGATTTTACATCTAAGTACACTATTACCTGTGTCCTATCAGTGGGTATCAGTCTTGGCAGAAATGTAACAAAAATTTGAAAAAAATATTACTCTCTTACTGCTAGAAGTGGTCTTTGCAGGTCTGTAAACTATGAGTAAGCTCTCATTACCTCAGCTTTTGTGATAAACTTTGTGGATAAGCAGAGGACTTTGGTTATAAAGGTTGCCAATCCAACAGTTTTTACATCCAATAGATTCTGTAATGTAATAACTTTTCAAGTATTGCAAACAGAGTATCTGTAAAAGGCTAGCAAGCACGTACTGGCTAAATCAATACTAATCTCTTTTATAAACTTTATTTTTACCTTCTCTCTCTCGTGGTGAATGCTGTTAGGCTGTGCTCCGTGAATCTGGAGAAATGCATTTTGTGCCAAACTGGATACTGCTGTTCATGGAGTTTTACTTAGGAAAAAAATAATAATGTCTGTATGATATTGGAGCGTTCATTAAAAATCTAGCAAGTGTCTTATTAAATAAACTTAGTCTAGTTGTATTTGTAATTGTCAAGTTAAAGAATGCTGAAATAAATATGGAGGTTTACATGAGTGTAATGATTCAAATAGATTTATTCCTTCTGAATTGAAATGAGATCTCCAATCTCTTTGCTATTAGAAATGTGCCATGTGAACCTTTTATACGGAGTCTAATTGACTCACGTAACAGATTTTTCTCAGCAAGTGCTTCAAAATATAGTCAGATTGCTCTCCTAAATTGAGCCTGTTAAGAACTTATAAAATGTGGATCAGGGTATCTAAAAGTCTTAATTTTTCATCTCCATTACTTTCCTAATAAAATAGGATGAAAGCTTTTATTTGAATGAGTTACATCCATATTATGCTCAGAAGAAATGATCTGGCATTCAGCAGTGCCACTCTAATGACAGGTGTGGAATATGAGCCAATTGTGTTCTGGGTTAGGGATGCTGAAAACAAGTATGAGTGCACTGGTTTACCAATAGTAATATCAGGCTTAATGCCAGTTTGTCTATCCAAGAAAAAGCTCTCTTCATTCTTCCTTGTCACAGACTCTACACTTTGCCCAGTTTCTTAGGGATTTATCACCTTCTGACCCTTCTTCAGCCTTAACCATCTGTTTTGAGATGTTCTTGAGCCTCCAGGATCTGACTATTTCTAGTCATGTTGCAAGTCATTTGCTCTGAAATATTATATAGCCAGGGTAATAAGAATAAAAGTCTTGGAAGGTGCTATATCTTAAAGAAGCAGGTAAGCTGAAGTCAGGTGGTGCTGAAGGAAGCAGCTCTGTTTACTGAGTAAAAATGTCAATATTTTTATTTATATTTTTTTTTCTAGGGTAAAATTCTTGTATTGTGAAAGTGAGTTCAAAGTTGCATTAGGAAGAGTAAAAAAAAAACAGCAAGATGATTGTATCGTTTCTGCTAAGATGGGTTATGTGTGTGACAGTAGGTGTGATCTATTGCTGTTCATGTAATATTCATCTTCTGTGTTAAGCTGTGTTTGCATATGTATGTTTGCCATCAGAATATGTCTTTGGTTCCTGTGTCTGCGGGACAGAATTTTCTAGCTGAGCTGGCATTGGAAATAGTGAATTTTGGTAGTTTGGTGTGGACATACCCCAGTTAGAGTGGCAAAAAGGGATTATATTTTTATTAAGTAATCCTAGCATTTTGGGGAGCTACTGTTATCTTATTGCTTTAAGATACTATAATGATGCTGAGGGGGCACCTTACAATGTTTAGCCTTTCAAATCCTCTCATGTAGACAGGTCAATAGCCACCATTTTGCAGGTGAGTCTGCTTGCATGGTTTGCATTACATTTAGCACTTTTTCAGTGGCTTCTATGCTGATTTTCAAACCCCCTCAAGTACCTGAAAATATTTCTTACATTATTTTAAAAAATCCTTCTGCATTAATACTTGTCCCTTGGTTGGGTCATTTGCTGAACATTTTAATGATTTATGTCTCTCATGTAGATATTAGCAGGTACAAAGATGTGTTTTAATGATATTCTGCTGCATATTGTTCACTAGGGGAGAATATAAAGCAGAGAAAATACAAAGCATTGAATACATGGATAGTTTCCACCCTTTTAAATGATTTAAAGTCTTTGATGAATCACTGGGTTCTATTGCTGACCTATGCTTCTGACCTTTCCCTGACTTCACAGGTCAACAGTTCTGTCAGCAACTGCATTTTAAATAATTTGTCATCTGAGATCTCTAGATAGTATTTCTGTTCTTGGA
This sequence comes from Eurypyga helias, assembly GCF_000690775.1. Lineage (NCBI taxonomy): Eukaryota > Metazoa > Chordata > Aves > Eurypygiformes > Eurypygidae > Eurypyga > Eurypyga helias. Next base: position 2,605 of record NW_010258074.1, read on the forward strand.
TTTTTTTTTTTTTTGTTTTTAAGTGGTCATTGACCAAAACTCGGTTGTAGTTCTACAATACAAAATCAGGTCTTGGTTACTGGATGGAATGTACACTGACAGCAGAGTGTACTGTCCATTGTACTGGCTACCAGTATAATATACTGGTGGAACATACACAGGTTTCCACTACTTCCCTCATACATTCACAAATCCTCCCTGTTCTTCATATGCTGCATAGGAGTTTCTTTTCAAATTTAATGTGCTGTTTGCCAACTCTTTTCTTTTTTTTTTTTTTTTCCTCCTGTATTCTCCCTCAAAAAAAAGGAAGGAACAACTACCCTACACCGAAAGTGTATGGCAAAAATTTTCATTCCTGGTTATTTGGAAAATACCCAACTACGTTTGACGTGACTTCTTCTATTCAGTGATATACTGGTGTTCTTTCTATTTCTCTCTTTATTCTGTCATTTTTCCTATTTATTTTCCTATTTATACACTGAAAATGTCTTCCCTGATACATCAATTTTAATGTCTATCTTTGTGAGCCATTTGACTGTGTACAAGAGGGGCAGTTCCTTTAATCTTGCAATCACAAGGCTTTGTTCTTCTCACAGTGTGTTCTTGATTAATGCAAATTCATAATTACAAACACTGCGGCATGCAGTGTTACACCACAAGTGATTGGCTGGCCTGAAGTTTGAAACACTTTTCTTAGACTCAGGAAAGAACGATACAAAAATTGCATTTCAAAGTGTTTATCTCGCCAGAATTCCTAATTTTATTTTGACGCAATTATAGCAATGACATTTAGCAGAGCTGTTGTTAAAGAAACATTAACATTTTGAATACAAGGTGTTTTTCAAGGACAAATGTGGGCTTCACTATCTTTTTGAAGGTGAAAAACTAAAATTCTCAAGCACGCTAAATCTTTTAGAAGTGTATTACTTGATCATTAATAATAAAATATGACCTTGAAGAATGCCAAGCATAGATGTGGGAAAGGAGATTTTTTTTTTTTTCCCCTTCTTACCCCGCTGGATTAGTTTGTCCCTTAAGAACTTGATTTAATTCTTGCTAGAACAAAAAGAAAATGCTGTTGACTTAAAGCTGGGTCTGGTTAATGTTATCAAAAGTGTTAAATGCATCTAAGTTTCTTATGGGTTTTATGCCCAGTATAAGAATTAATGTAAAGAAGTGTTTGTTAGTATAGGCTTTTCCCAAAGAAAAAAAAAAAAAAGGAAATTGTTAGCTACAGTGTGAATGAACAGCTGTGAGTAGTCACTGACAGTGTGCGACTCTGCTACTAGTTCCCTGTGTAAATGCTATTAGCATGCCTTAAAAGGAAGATGATATTCTTATTTCAAACAGAGCTGCTTCATGTGAAAAGTAATCCTGTGTACTTAAGAAATGTGAGGGAATTATTGCAGAGAGCAAGAGCACGGTAAGTTCACACCATGCTATATAGCACACTAGTTTTCCCTCATATACTAGACCTTAAAAGGTGACCGCAGAATTCATACGGTTACTGTTAATAAATACAAATATATATTGCCATATTAAGTGAATTTGGACCTGATCCAGTGCTAGTTTGTAGTAGTTGAATTTGAACTAACAACAGTCAGTCTTGCATCAATTAATTTCTATTCTGGTTTCTTTAAGGATGCTTTCTCAATGATATCTTGCAGATCAGCTGTTCATTTCTCAACCTCTATAAGACTGTGGCATAATCAGTATATTGACACTGTTTAAAAATCCATTTTAAATATGAACTTCTGTAAAATCTCACTCAACCTTATAAATGGTCCTAGACATGCGTTCTTTCTTGCTTAAGAATTGTTGTGATTATGGACCTAGACCTGCAAACTACTAAATACTTGGGATATTTTCTCCTGAAATAATTTCAGTGAAGTTAAAGGATTCATTCCTCCAAAAATTTTAACTTGAAATATTTTCTTATGAAATCAAGTTTAGGAGTTCCACAGGTGTATGCTATCAATGCTGGTACTATGAGACTGTTTTAAGTTATCTTTTTGTGTAGCAATCTTATGACTGTTTCTCTGTGTATACTAGCATAACATCATTAACTTTGAGAGTTTAATCATGCAGGGATGAAGTAACAGGAAGATTTACTGTTGATATTATCAGGTTCAGGAAAAAGTAGTTATGCTTGGGGTTTCAGTGTTTTTTGTTGGGTGTGTTTGAGATTTTTTTTAGGGATTTTTTGTCTGTTTTTTCCCTTCCCCCAAATCTTACAAAATGCACTTCTTATTTCTCAGCCTTTCTTTGTAGTTTCCTCTTCCCAGATGAAAACTATGTAAGGATTATCCAAAGATATACAAACCTACTGAAATCCAATAAATTGGAAAAAAAAAAATTCTAATATATACTCACAAATTTGAATCTGAAGGAAGAAGGATAGGTGTTAAATAAGACTAGCAAGTGTTTAAAAAGTCAATGAGTTACGCAGTATCCTTATGAGTGAAATTCTAGGCCTAAAAGGGAAAAAATATGACTCCCATTAACAGCCGCTTGACCAGAAAATGCCTGCAAGTCAACCATGCTGGGGAAAGTCAAAAGCCTGAAAGTCCAGGAGAAACTATTATAATGGGGTATTGGAATGGCTTTCATTGGAATTAGGTAAGTATCATATCAGTTCATGAACCCAAGAGTAAGCTTTTAGATTCTGTAAGGTTGTGTTATGGAAAAGTTGATCAAAGAACCTGCTAGAGAAGGTAATGCAGAGGACCAGGTGTATGATGTTAGTAACGAATGCCTGTACTTTAACAGTGACTGTAGTATAGTTATGTTCATAAACTGCCCAAACTATGAGAAAGCCACCAGTGTGCTTCGTTTTAAAAAAAGAGAAGCTACATAAAAGTAATGGTGCTTGTTGAGAAGAAGCTATAAGGGGCAGCTAAGACAAGTTAAATCTTTGGAGAAGATGTGGAAATTATACTGGATTCAAAGATTATGTGCACAGAAATTTAAGGAGGACTGAATGGAAGCTAGCATGACAAAATTGGGGTGAAAAATAATAAAGACGAGGTTATTAGAATTAAGGATGTCTCTCAGAAAAAAATTAGTAATGAGATTAAAAGAAATCAAAACCCCAGCAAACCAAAACAAATGCATAATTCCAGCATCTTAAACATAAAAACGCAATTAAGCAAGCAGAAAAAGTTTAACTTGCACACAGTAAAAAATCCTGTTACTGAGTCCTTTTAAAGGAACAGAACATGTACAAGTCCACTAGATGATTGCTATATAAAAGAAGCACTTGGAGAGGATGAGGTATACAGCTGGTTTATCCTTGGGAGCAAACAGGTGTGTTGGATGAAGGAACTTGGGAAGTACCTCTTAGAAGCACCCCTGTGTACCTTAGGATGCATGCTTCATCTGCTGGTGAAGGTGGAATTCAGTGGCAGGTGGAATTCAGTGTGTGTTAATGTTCAAGTGATGTACAGTGGGAAAATAAACCTAGCTTGTATATATACATGATGGACTTTGAGATGACTTACATTCTGGAATGAGATCTAGGAGCTATGATAAATAGTTCCACCAAAATGCTGCTTCAGTGTTTGGTAAACAATCAGTAAATTAAATCACACTTTATAATTATTTATGAAAGAAATAAAGAACAAATTCAGAAATACCATCTTCCCATTCACTAGTCCAGCACATAACACGTCTTGCATACTGTGTGATGTTTGGCATATTCTAAAAAGATAGGGTAGAATTGGGAAAGCTACCAAGAGGGTACAAAGTTGATCAAAGCTAAGGAACAGCATCTAAATGAGGAAGGGCAAGGTAGATTGTATTTCTTCCTGGAAAGTAAACTACTGAGAGAAGTATGCTGAAGATCTGCATAAACTTTGGTCTTGTGGGTGAAAATAAAGAAATAGGGGAGCATCGAATGAAAGTTTCAACTACTGAGTTGAGAACAATTACAAGGAGGTGGTGCTTTATGCAACACCTGAAGGAGTCTTTGCTGTTGTTCCTGCGAATTCTCAGGAATGCTAAAGCTTCAAGAGAGGATGAAATTCACTGGAATAACTGATGAAAAACTTGATTTTTAAAAAATTTTTAAATAATTAATTGAAGTTTGTTTTTCATAATTTCAATGAAGCATTATTACTTTATACTAACTACACTAATCTGCATCTGTTTTTCTCCCAGAGTCAAATCTACCAGTAGTCACCCCTGTGTCTGCCTGAAATACAATTTATACATGTTCAAGCTCTTTTTTACCTATCTCAGATGCTAGTACTTTGACAGTAGTAACTTTTCAGATAGGCTAGATCAACGTTTACTGTTAGGTTCTTAATACTAAGTTAGTTCAAAGCTGTCTCATCCAAGTCTGCACTATGCCTCATACAGAAGTAAAATGAGATGGATCTAAATGGGGTACTGGATTACTTTGTAATCCAACTATGATTTAAGCAGTCACTAATTTCACTAATGCAGTTAAGCCTCTTAACTACATAACCTTTTTTCTTGGTAAAATTTTGTGTTATTCCTGAGTAATGACACTTCCAAACACTGAGTAATCCAAGTAGCAAATACGTTAATTGTTGATACCTTCTTAGTTGTTCACTACCACTGTGTACATGGATAACTTTAGGCACCATATCTGTTTCTGTTTATTAACACTGACTGCCAAATCTTGCAGCTAATGTGAATGTCTAGGAATCTACTAACAATCCTCACTTCACATTTTCATTACATTGTATTATAGTTATGTAAAGCCTTTATCTGGCCAACAGGAATCTAATCTGTTTACAGCAAACGGTATCAAAATTCACATTAACAGCCTATGAAAACAAACAGATTTCAGTAACATTAGAGCCATTTAATACTAACAAAAAGAGAGAGGCTACTTAACCTAGTTTTTGTGTTAGGCTCCAGTCTTCCTGTCTATTCTACTTCTAGCTGTTGTGTTTTTTCCCTTAGCCTGCTGCAGCCCAAGGGGTAAACAGTATTGAACCAGAAGATGAGTCTTTGTAGCTTTTTAATTATAATTAAGATAGTCCCTATCTTAAACTGAGAAAACCTATCTACTGTTAGACCCCTGTTCCCAACACTAACCTCAGGATGGAGGGGCTGTATGTCCTGACAGTGACACCTTTACTGATTAATATTGTCATATAATCTTACTGGACTTTTTCAGCATAAACATGATAAAACTGCCTAGCTATAGTCTAAAAGAAATGGGGTACGATAAGAGGCAACAAGCCTAACTTTTATATATTTACTGGTATATAAATGTTTTCATCTCTTTTTTGTTTTTATTTTGAAGGGCCCATCTTGCTGGGACGATGTGCTGATTCCCAACAGAATAGGAGGAGTTTGCCAGTCCCAAGGGTGCAGCGGAAACACAGCGGTAAGATTTTGTCATGTTTCTTCAAGTACAGTGGCGCTTAAAAGCATAACTGCTTGTAACCTTTCTAACCATACTAGAATTGCAGAAATGAATCTAAGTTGACATGTATGGCACACTTCAAAAGAGCTGTTCAGCATCAGATAATATATCTTTGGTGTTTAGCAAAAAGGTGAAACTACTGCCGGGACTAAAGGAGGAGATTGTTTTATGTCATCTATTTCACTGAAATATCTAATGCTTAAACGTTTATGTTAATGCTGATTTTATAATTACTGTGTATATATTGGTGCCCTGACAGCTTAAAACTTCTGTCATCTTGCATATCAGATCTTTTGTATCAGATTTTCAGGCTTTGTCCACGGAAGCAGATTCTTCACATGAAGTACTTTACAATCTGTTCTACCACATGCTCATCGTTGTTGTTCACTTAAGTTTTTCTCAAAGTGACACCAATAAAAGAGACCAAGTAAGAAGCAGCACAGCTATCTCATTCTTAAGGAAAGTTTTCAAAACATTATATATGTATACCTATAGCTTTTCCCGTGTTAGATACTGTTTAACAGTATGCAATACTAAAGATGTCTTAGAGGTAGTCTTGAAGACAAACACAGAACTTTGTACATATGAAAGGATTCTGTTCATCAATTATTTGCAGACTGGGATAACATAAGTGACTTTTTTCCAGAGACATTCATTCACCTGCTCTGTTGTGGTCTGTTTTCTGTAACAAGACAGTTGTGAAGTGGCATGTACATGCAGTTCTGTAGGTGTCTGCTGCTTGGACACAGATGGTGGTGGCAGGAAATATTTTCTTTAACTTTAGACACTGAATGGCTGTTTTAACAGTATGGGATTTATGGCTGTCTCCATGCACAGCCAACAGAAACTGAGGTGTCTCAGCTTTTGGGCTTCTGCTTTTTGGAGCGCTCCTTGTGGCAAGTATTAGTTGTTCATGTGCTATTGTCTCAGTAGTACTGAGCACCCTTAGGTATGTAAAAGAAAGCACCACTTTGCCTCTGGGCAGATTGGCTGTAGTCTGCCTGTTGTTATGCTTCAGGAGCTACTCTAGTTGTAAGAGGGTTGACTGCCTGACTTGCTTTTGCTACGTGTTTGTCATCACTGTACCAATACTGTCTCTGGGTAGAAGTCCTTCCTGTTTTCCATTCTTTAACGATGACACAGGAAAATTATAAAGATAAAACTTGCTTTTGCCAAGGATAGGAATCTCCTTGGCAGGTATCCAGCTTTGCCCCTTACATACACAAGTATGTGATCAAAATTGTCAGTCTTGTCACCTACTAGGGCTCTCGGAACATACAGGAGTGACCTGTAGGTACTAACTTAGAGCTTTTGTTTTCAAATCTGTCTGTGAAAAGGTGCTGAAATAACACCGCTTTTGCAACCCTGTCTCCTAAGCTACAAACTACTCTGTCATTGAATCAATTAAAAGGAGGAAAAAAAAAAAGAGGGGGGGAGTGGTGCAGAAAATGGAGCAATATACCATGCTGGCTTTGTGGGTTAAAAAAAACCACCACAAAACTGAAGTACTTACATAAAACTAAAATCTCAACTGGTTATGGTGTGGCAAACAGCTAATACCCAGTCAGCTAAGTCCCATGACTCCAATTGCTGTCAATGCCTCTGGCAAGTTGCATACTTAGCAGAGCCAAGGATCAATGTTATCTTTCAGTAAGGCATCACTGAACAAAAATCAGGAGACATCCTAGGCAGGCGGATGGACGTATTGCTAGTACAGCTTCAGACTACCCAAACCACAGACATGAGGCTGCTATCAGACAAATGTGCTGTTCCTTTATTTCTAATCTGAAACACTTTCCTCTCTAACAGCTATGACAACTCTAATGGTGTTAGAACTTAACCAGACTGGGATGCAAGAACGCTCCTTTTTATCATAGAATCATAGAA
>NW_010258075.1:0-1525 GCF_000690775.1 Eurypyga helias
CAGCACAACTACTCACTGAAAGGTGGAGAAGTTGTATCAATTTTCTTGTGGGCTGGGAAGTGGTTGAGGGGAAAAGGTGGTAGTTTTGCCCAAAACTGGGGGTTTGGGGCTGCTTGTGGTGCAGGTGTGTGTTGCCACATGCAGATCAGCCACAAACTCACTCGTGTTAACCTCAGTTTGCATTTTTGGGGGGTCTTAAAGTCACGATTCCTGGCTCTTTTGTTGGGTTTTTTGTCCGTTCTTCACACGCAGAAGGTAAAGGTGTCCTTATAAAAAGCTTTATCCTCGCCGAACTGCTGATTTTTGGGTAGTGGAGCTCTGAGAAGGCACAGGCTGGCCTGCACCATGTCTAAGCTCCTCGGTGGCTGTAGGAAGCAGGGCTCCCCAGCGGCTGTGAGGCTGGGCACGGTCCCTGCCGCACGGGGACAGCTTCTGCAGGTACCATCAAAGCCTGAAATCGCCTCTTCGGGTCCGGGTAGTGTTGGGGGATGAGGGCCGAGCACTGCGGCAGTGTCCACCCATCATTCCTCGGCTGGAAGAAGCTGAAAGTCAGCCTGGGATAAACATGGCTTTGAAATGGAGAAGATGCTGCAGGGAGCTTGGAGCACCCGTGTCGGTGGGGCTGGGAGCCCTAGGGAAGGGGCGTTTGCACTAGAAAAACTTCTTTCCTGACCCTTCTCCCTGGCCCCCAGCCCACCTCCCCTTGACCTCCCCTGCCTGCTGGCTTCCCTGGGATCAGATTTTCCACCTCGTACCAGACTGGCCACGCTTGTTTTAACAGCTTAAGTAGTAATTGTGGGGCTGGGAGGGGGCAGGGGGGAAATGAGATAGTGTCTGCAGCCTGGAAAACCCTGGAGCTAAGGTGAAAGCCTGGTCAGGGAAGACACACAGAGACTTTTTTTTCCCTCCTTTTCAGGGGGGTCTGGAAGTGTCTGTTCCCTCTCACCAGCGGAGCCGAAACAAAGGCTGTGTGTGGTTTCAGGTGGGGTGGGGACAGCCGGAGCCCATTCTGCAGGGGCTGCCTTGGCTGCAGCTGTCTCTGCTCTGGAAGAGCCTGGCTGTCGGGGCTCCGGGGGTCCCTGGAGAGAGCAGAGGGAGCAGGATGCTCTGGGCTGGTTCAGGTCTTTTTGTGATTTTTTTCCCCAAACCCACCATCCCAACTCCAGGGTGTCTTGGGTTGGTCCTATTGTCCCATACAGGCTGTGAGGAAATGGTGACATCCCTCTGACAGCACCTGAGGGGCTTGAAAATGAGGATGCCCCTACCCCCGGGTGCGTTGGTGGGGCAGGAGCCCTCCCCCCTGGGTGCAGGGTGTTAGCGGAGGGGGCAACATGGCGCTGTGCCCTTCCTTCCAGGACGGGGTGCTGAGCTGCGTCCTGCGCTCCCTTGTGAAGGGAGAAGACGAGCCATAAAACTTGCCTGTGTCTGGGATCTTTGAAAGTGAACCCCAAAAATCCCCATTTTGGGGTGCGGCAGGTGCTTGGGTGCGCGAAGGCGAGTGGTTTGGGAGAGAATCATAGAATCA
>NW_010258076.1:0-15905 GCF_000690775.1 Eurypyga helias
AGCACAGGTCCCAACACCGATCCCTTATAGTGACATAACACGTGTGTTGCTGTCATGTAGCCATGACAAGAAACAGTGGGGAAGAAGTCTGAGAGAAACTTCTGAAAATAAATTATCTACTTATTAGTCAGTCTGTTCTTCTTTTCAACCTCTTTGATTTCCCAGGTTGTGCCTCTTAGAGCTCCTCAAATCATTTGACATAAGTTTTTAAGAACAATATTTGCTTAACTGTGAAAACAGTGAGGTGCTTAAAAACCAAAACCAAACCAGCAAACCAAACAAAAAAACCTCAACCCAACCCAACCCAAAACCAAACCAAACAAACCAAAAACAAACAAACCCACAAACCCACAAACAAACAAACAAAAACCAAAAACAACCACCCAACAAAACTGCTGAATTTTAAAGGGGAAAAAAACCTACACAAAGTCCTGTCATCCTAAGATAGAGGCACTTGAGAGACTGGAAGTGCTGTGCCAACCAGACTGTTGAAATAAAAGTCGGCCTGTGTAGTCCAATACACTTTCAGTGGACTTTCACAGAGAGGCCAGGCTTTGGCACAGTGGAAGAGACTCGAAACTTTCAAGAGTGTTTGTGTACTCCATGATACACAAGCTGTGATATTCTTCAGAAATTTAAGAAAGCCATGTGGACAATTCTGGCCAACTCATATGCATATTGCCTCTATGCATATTCTGCCACACACAACCAAAAACATATGCCCTCCTTTTTTGGAACTTCTGCTGAGCCTTATAAAAAAAAAAAAAAAATCCTATGAAAATTCCAGTTACCTAAATCTTATAAATATCATAGTGAAAAAAAAAAAAAATCTCCATAGTGCAAACTTTTCTATAGTTCCTTTGTATCTAACAAACATATATAAAAATAACACCAAAAGTGGTTAAAATAGATTTTAAATAGTGCTTTAGTGATCTTCCCTAGACCATGGATATTGACTAACTAGCTCATGGGGATATCTGTTGTCGGGGAAGCAGGGCACGGACTCCATCTTGTGTTAGAATGAAGACACTTTATTGAAAAAGTACAGGGTATATATAGTTTAAACGAGACTAACTTAAGTAACTTACTGAGTTCTAATTGGTTACACACATATCTTACTCACTTATGACAGGTTACTTTCTCTTGGCCACACGCTGATCTCATGCAAACTGTTGCAAATTCTTTCAGTTCTGAGAGCTTCTTTTTATCAGTTTCACATCCTCCTTAACTAGCTTATTTAGCACTCAATGTCCTTGGCTTGTTCTCTTCCTATCCTTTCATGAACGGCTGTACCAAGCAGCTCCACATAGTTCTTTTCTTAACAAACATCCTTGTTTCTCATTCTCCTTTTGAGGGTCAGTTTTTAAGTTCCCACAGGCCCACTATGCCATTTTCAATATAGAAGGACTCCACAATCTGTGCTAGTGCTTTTTCACTCTGAAATCAAGAAATGTACCCACAGTACAATCATACTCTTATTTTGCTACCAGAGGGAATATTTCTTTTCTCTTCTCCTGACACAGAACTGAAGATTTTGGTATAATATCTGTTATCAGAACACTGTCTGAGAATTTAGAACTATCTTCCAAATTCTTTTGTTTTGAAATAGCCCAAATAAGTGGCTTCATGGCAAGATACTTTCTGTTAATATTTGTGGAGAAAGTTATAACATGCTTCTTTTTATCTGGATTTAACATCAGACTTAAGCTGGAACACACATTGGTGCAAGAAAGCTACAGGTTTATCACATGCTGGTCTATTTGAAATCAGAAGTAAGACTAAAATTCTGAACCTGTAAATAGTTAGGTTTTTAATAGCCCAAATGAGAAACTGGAACTCTAACTATCCAGTGGGAATTAAGGTTATAAGGAGGAGGTGATCATGGACAAAATAATTTCTGGATAAATATCTTGTATTTAATTATAATTATACAGCAGTATCTTTAGCAAATAAAATATATAAAGTTACAGAATAAGGAGAATTTCTGTCCTTCCACAGCATAAGCAAAGGCAATGTATTTAATTTGAAGGAAAATTACTACTTAGCAATGTACAGTTACTAGAATGTAACAGAATAATTCTTATTCTAGGCATTAGAGGGCAATGGTACTTTCCCAAACATTTGTTCATTAAGTCATTGGCATGGCATTCAAAGATATTAAACTGTGCTAATACATATGGAAAGTACTAATACAGTAAAAAAAAAAAAAAAACCAAACAAAAAAACACCAAACCAAACCCCAAACATTTAATTTAGGGGGTTTTATTCAGTTACAGAACAAAATTTTTCTGCAATCTTAGTGGGAAACATTCCAAAACTAACTTGTCTTAGTTTCTATATCTAACAATCTTCTCATGCCTATGTTTCCCTTCCTCTCCCCAGTATAGTTTGCCTCTCATTTAAAGCAACCATCTGCTAAAATTAGTGATTATAGTACTTAATTACACAACATTAGGATGTATTTTTATTGTTTGTCTTCCATTAAACATTATGTTTGTGACTAATGGCATCTTTTTCTGATGTGTCAACAGCTTATTTTGTCAGATTTATTGTGCAATACCTTAATATCTTACTAATAATGTACCTCTACTACTAAGAGTAATAATTCTCATAGAAAGCTGTTGACAGAAACATAGAAAAATGCCAGTGTTCATAATAGAAAACTCTTAGTAACAGTAGCATCCTAATTGTATTTAGTTTCATTAAACTAACCATGAATAAATTAGATATGCAGGGTGTATCTGAGTTCAAGTATTGCATTCAATTGATTTGATATTCCAGCACTTAAAATGTTCATGTACAGAATTGTTCCTCTTAAAGCAGCAGTAAGAAAACAAATGATTTTGTGGGAGTTCACCCACAAATGTTTTCATTTGGAATATAAGTAAGTCCTTTGATAAAAATCACTTTCTTTCACTAAATAATACCTATATCTCATATGTAATTATGTTTCTCTTCCCCCTACACATGCAAGCATTTCTAAAATTTTGATGCATTTAAAATGACACAACATCAGTGTAGTGGGAAAGTACTTTCACATTCTCATTTTCTTCCTTTTTTTTTTTTTTTCATAGGTACGGAAGAAAGAGTGCAGAAGTAAAGAGCCCTGGGCTACAGCAATATCAGAATCTTAGGTACCATCATCCAGGGTAGAAACCAGAAACGTGTTAACTTGTGGACATTACATAGAGGTAGATATCTCAGCATGGATTTCACAAGAAGCAAGAGCCATCTGGTATCGGAACATTCCCTAAGTAATCGTTGTTTAGCTGTCTGTGGTTAGTTAATACAGAAATTCTGAAGAATTATCAGAATTCATCTTAAATTTTTAATCTCTCATGCCTTACTAGATACCATGAGGATGTATCTGCCATGTGGGATGCATAGCCTAGTTGTCGTGTGCTAATTTAATTTCTTGCAAAGAAAACACCTGTGTTCTTCCTTCTTCAAATATGACAAGGGAGGTTTTCCCTCCCTTTTTATAAACAGCGTATTTGTCAAAGACTTGGCCAGACGGTAGGAGATCCAGGTTTAAATTTCCTGTCTGCCTATGGAACTTCAAACACATGCTGTTATTTCCCGGGAAAGACTTTACAAACTGTTCAGCCCTGCTGAGGCTCTGTAACTAGGCAGAAGAGAATGAAAAATTAATTAGACCAGAGAGAGAAAAATGTTCATAATTCTCTGGAGTGCTGGTTTGGGCACAGGCATGAATCCATAGCATGAATGCAAGGAAAGACTGGCATGTAGCTTTTCTATTGTGTGAAGTAACCATACTATATACAATCAGAAATAACATACTGCTCAAGTTTTGAGCTGGTGATATAACTGTTGCTATACAAGATGTGTTTTAACATTTTTTCATACCTTTAAAGGACTTGTCTGTGCTATTTTAAACACTCCTATTCATGTGTGCTCTCAACTATATTCCAACAAATCACAGTGCTTTTATAAGTAAAGATGACCAGATTTAAAAAAAAAAAAAAAAAAAGAAAAGAAAAAGAATTGTCTCCCACTCCTGTGTTACCAGTTTTCAAATTTGCCTTTCCGGATGGGTGGAAAGGTGTCCACTTACCATTCAGAAGTTCCAGAGAAAATTACCCACTCCAAAGTAGTCAAAAAAGTTACAAAGGGTTTATAAAGATTAAAGTTGTGGAACTGAAAGAAAAGTGTGCTTAATCTACTTATGTTAAGATGAAATACAAATCATCTCAAATCTATCCAGATAACAAGCATATTTTCCAACAAGGTCAGAGGCTCAGTATTGTACTCGGCCTCTGCAGGAAAAAATCCTGTATTAGAGATGAATGTCAGCCTTTACATCCAATCTCTTTTTTTCTGGATTATGTGCACTCCAATTCTAGCTTTCTATGTAGATTATTGATTCCTGAGGTAGCACCAATGGTCTCATTCCCCCATTATGATCCAGAATCTCCTCTTTAAATGTTAGTATTACTTTGGCAGGCCAAATGCTACCTTCTGCTCTGCTGTTTTTGACAAAACTGTGTTACTGCTAAGCACTGAGAGTTTGTCACACCTGCACCTCCAAGTGAGATGTCAGGCCTCAAGACGAAACTGTTCTATACAAACAGATTGATTTCAGTTGTGAAAATCATGACTCATTATTTCTACAGACCTGTGTATGGAATGCCGTACATTAATAGCTATAGATTGGGACTGGACATTGACTAATTTGGCTGCACAATGTGTTTGGGACTGGCTTCAAGTACATCTTTCATGTACACTGCATCAGTGACATTGCTTTCTGGAACTGGAAGAAAAAATTTCCAAAAGTGTTGTTTGGTTTGGTGTTGTTGTGGGGTTTTTTTGTTTGTTTTGTTTTGAATATATATTTATTTTCAAGTTCATATAATGATTTCTAAAAATTTAAAATAATTCCTGAGCACTGGAACAGGTTGCTCAGAGTTGTGGATGCCCCATCCCTGGAAGTGTTCACGGACAGGCTGGATGAGGCTTTAAGCAACCTGGTCTAGTGGAGGGTGTCCCTGCCCATGGCAGGGGAGTTGGAACTGGATGATCTTTAAGGTCCTTTCCAACCTAAACCATTCTGTGATTGTATGATTCTGTGATTTTAGAACAACAGGAAAATAAACCATTTTTTTCATGAGACTTCATGTCAGTAAACCACTAAAAAATGTTTGGTGTAGCTTGCCTTAGTAATAAAGCCAGCTATGCCCAAGCATTTTAGAAGAAAGAGAACTGCAGGGGAATGTGATATTTGAAAGTAAATGAACTTCTATGTTGTGAAGACTCCTTAAGGCTTCACAAAGTATTGACTAATCGCAATAGTGTGCATAGGACCTTTGTGGAGCAAGGACATTATTAATGCCTAAACTTTTGCCTATAACTTCATATAGCTTTTGCCTATAACTTTATTATAAGCCTTTTCTCTGCAATTGAAGAATCACAATACAGGTTGTTTTCTCTTGCACAATAACAAGGGGAAACCCAAATACAAACACAGATCTACTTTTCTCTCTTTGCATTTCCATACAAAAATCTATGGCTTCCCACTTAATATCTGCTGTTTTGTCATACCTGTTATTTGGTCATGAAAGACAGCTCAGCCTAATTTTGTTTTACGGGGGTGACTTCAAGCAGTTTTGATTATCCCAGGGTTGACAAAAATAATTAGAAAAAAAAATCCTATAACAATATTTTCTAGTGTGATGCAATCCATGCACAAGGATCATGTGAATCTTATGGGACAGTCACTTTCAAACCTTACCTTTTAGTTCTAAATATCATCAAGGAAGTAAAAACAAAACAAATGTTTGGGAGTTTTTTTCCAAGAAAATTAGTACTTTCATAAATTTTGAAAGTGCTTTGTTATAAAACTCATCTTCATAATGCTAAAGGCAACTTTAAATGGTTTTATTTCTATAGCTCCCTTATAGTATTGCTGGGTAATGAATGTTATGATCAGGAAGGAAAAATTGGCTGGTGTTCCTACTGTGAGTACCCCAGAGGTTAGATATTGTAAGCATCTACGCTATAGCAGCCTATTATAAAGTCTATAAAACCAGCCCAAAGACACTATTTACACATGATGGACTTATTGTGATTGTCAACATCTCGATTTGAAACATTATGCTTATAACTAATAAGGTTTTTTTGTAGACCCTATTCTGAATATCATTATTTACCCTACAGCAATCATTGATGATCATTATGTGACAAGTTAAAGCAAAAAGGCACCTGAAATAGCCAGTTAGAATTGGTTTTTGAGATACCAGGAGAAAAACAAAGTTTTAACCTTTCATTTCCATATCAGTCACCCAATACAATATAGTTCAGATTTGTTTTTCATCTTCTTGTTTATTACTCTAGAAATGCTTTGTAAGTTGGAAATCCATCTTCAACTGTTCAGCTTTCATCTGAGTAGCCATCTTGAAATTACTTTAATTTGAAATGAGAATATAAAAACCTACATAGCACATTGAAAGCCAACCAATGTTGTCTTACATTTTGATCTCAAGTTTGAAACGAGGCATTCAGATACCAACATGGGGAATGTTAACTTTTGAAATTAAGGTGACTGGCAGTGCTTAGTGTATTGACCTGATAAGCCCCACATCTAAATGAAGGTATTAAGTGGAACAGGTGCTCACCTACATTACAGAAGGAAAGTGAAAGTATGCATAAGTGGAATGCAACAATTGTTATAAAACAGCACATAACAAATAAAACACTGGCTTCCTGATGCCACCACAGTGACACCTCTTGAATCTGTTCTTATTTGATTTCTTCATTAATGACCTGGAAGAGGTAATAACATTTTTAGCTACTACCTTGTCAGCTGATATAATTACTGATAGGAGTAGAGGAATATTCTGAAGGTAAGTTGAGAAAGAGCAAGAAAATAAAAAAATCTTTATGGTAAATAATATGTAGCATTTTCCACACAGGTAAGGGTCAGGAGGATGACTCTGGAAGTGATAATGAAGTTCAAGGCAGAAGTAAGTGCTTTGTAGAAGAAGGTTTTATGTATGTGGAAAGAAATCTGAAGATTTTATGTTTTGCTTTCATGTATAAAAAACATATTAATAATTCCATTTATGTAACTTTGATATGAGCATACCTAGCAAATTCTAGGGTTTAGGTGGGTTGTCTTCTTTTCTTTGCAAGAGAAGTATTGACTGATAAGAATCTAAAAAAGAATAGCAACAGATTATATAATAAGGGAGCTGGAGGCATTATCTTATGAAGTGTTGCTTGACTAAGCAATGCCTGAAGGCAGGAAAAGGCATAAGAATAGAAAGGGGTACAGGCAGGGGAAGAATGGAACAACATTATATAAAATGTGATAACTAAAAGAAATGGCTATAAAAGAGAAAACACTGTCTGGGTGAAAAACAGATTTTTCTGAGGCTGAAAGCAGTTATACAGAAAATAATTTTTCAAGAGAAGTGATGAACTTCCTGTGCCCCAAATTGTGTTACAGAAAAAGAAAAAAATTTACAACACAACTGCAGAATCTAATATTTTCCCTTCAATTGTCGATTTTTATGATTTACATCTGTTGCCATAAGGGACTGTGCCATTTTTTTCACTTATAATTTGAATTAGTGTGATGCATGAAACAGCTCTGTTACATGAAAAGCATGCAACATCTTTGGGGAAAAAAAATATCAACATTTATTTTGAAATACATTTCTGCCCGTCAGTTCCAGATCACCATAATTCAGTGATGTAGTTGATCATAATTGCTGTTATTGTGGGCATTTCAAATAATTCAGACAATTTCAGAACTTCTTTAGGTCAATGAGCATAGATTTCTTTAGTACTAAAGTAGAAAAATCTTCACTCTGTTGTTTGGGATATTTGTGTAAAGTATTTTAATACTATTAATCTTGAAGTTTACTAGTGAAGAAAATGGGATTGCATTATTAAAAATCTAAAAAGTAACCATAAAGCATATTGTGTTTGATACTTAGGCCCTTATTTGTACAGTAGAATTGTACAGATTGCATTTCTTGATGCTATTAATACAACTGAAGTGATAAAACCTCTTCTAGAATGGAGATGATTTTATTGGTTCACAGTTCCTTAGAGAGCAGCAATTATTTTCCTGCAGAAAAGAATTATAGCACTAGAAAAAATGTTAATGTGATTGACGGACCTATAATAAGGTTCTTAAACAATAGGCCATTCAGTGTGGTGCAGGATGAATCCAAACCATCAGGTCCATTGCATTTCCTGGAAGAATGAGGAGAATGAGAGTGAATATGGACAGAATGACTAAATACTTCACCATGTGCGTGCTCAGAAAACAGGCTGTGTGTCTCAATGTACTGTGAATGAACAAATGTTCGTATGGATGGATGGAGCTGTAGCCAGTGATGAACAGAGATGTGACATGGCAGAAAGCAGGTGAAAATTCCCAAAATACAAAATTCTCTAGTATACAGAGAGGAAATGAAATACCTTTACACAGGAGAAGAATAATTTGACTGAATCAGACAGAAGTTCTCAGAATATTTCTTAAATTGTGTAAATCGACTGTTCCTCAGCCACGATTTCTTTTTCTCATTCTGTCCCCTGTGTTTCCAAAACACATATATTTTGCATAGCTGTAGGAAAAGAAGAAAAAAGCTGATCAGGCGAGAAAAAAAACTTTTTTTTTTTTTTATAGCAATTAAGATTAAAATTTTTCTATAGTACACAATAAGTTAACTGAAAATGAAAGTTATGGGGGACTAAAAAAATACACATACTTGAAGACACTTAAGTTAGCAGTCTCAGAATCTTTTTCTTCTTGACTTTTTGTAAGTACTAATTTGGAATACAGGAGTACAGGTGTGTTTTGAGCCATTATCCTTCAAACAAAGTACTTAAAAAACTAATGTAAAAAGAAAGAAGTCTTATTAAAGTTATCAAACAAAATAGTACATTTCAAAGTAAACAATATTTTGGTTAACTAGTAAATATTTATAATTTTGCTTCATGTAAGAAGAAAGACTGTACAAATATAATACTACTTTTTGATTCTTCCAGTATGGCTTCTCTATTTCCTTTCAAAGCCAAAGAATTGTGTTAGTTGTCTTTCTGTTAAACTCTTAACACCTGTATAGAGATCATTCTCGAAATACTGCTCCTTTTTAAAGAATCCAAGTAACTTCAGTTTTTTACGGAGCTAAGAGACAATAGGTAATATTTGGAATTGCTCAGGGTTAGTGTGATTTCCTGACTCATTGTGTAAGGCAGTGTTTGTTATTTAATTCATATGTTTCACAAATAAAGGAAATATAATGAATGGATCAAGTCTTTTCAGAGCAGTCCTTATTAATACAGTGTTTGATTAATCTTTGAGTGTAGAGTTTACCCAAAGAAATTCTATTATTTAACAAAAAAAATGCACAAAGAAGAAAAACTGTTTTTAGAAATGCTGATAGAATATACTGAACTGCATGCCTGCACTGAAAACAGGCATGTAACTGCATGCAATTTTTCCTGTTAAAACATGATATTATCTCAGTCGTCTGCTTTTGCACTTCTTGTTTTGCTAAGAAAAGGTCCTGTGAGAATTGAAAATATTTTGAAATATTTAATAATTATTGTATAAATTGTATATATTTGTCACGTATGGACATTAGTAAAGTTTACTGGAAGAATTCAGTATGTGCTCTTAGGCCTTGGGGCTTGCTACGAAGCCACGTCTTTGTTGCAGGCCTTGAAATTGTCTGCAAATACAGTAACCAGATAGGTTTCAAAATTTCAAGTCCAGGCCATGATAAGGCCTTTCTGTACTGCTGGTATATGTCATGAGTTCTTGTGGAAATTATAGAAAGAGTTACACAACCATGGCATGGATGTGGAAAAGTAAGAGTTTCTTTGTACCTCACAGACAAGAATAAGGTCAGACTGTCAACAGACAACTCAAAAGAAATACTTCTTTAAAAAATCAAATGTGATGACTGCTCACTTTCTAGACTGCTACTTCTGACTTAAGAACCTGCTCAGAATACAAGGAGTTGGATGTACTTAGTGCTCTACTCCTCCAGAGGTCTCCTGGGTAGCTAAAATAAACTAGATGGATAAAGTTAATTGCTTTCAGGACACAGCTCAGGTGTACTGATTTTTCAGATGAAGTCCTGCATACTTCAGCCCACACAAATATAGTTTACATTTATGCAGCACCTTTTAAAAAAATCTCTAAGTTTCCTTCTAGAGTTTAGACAGAAATGGTTTCAATTGTCACTGAACTACTATAAAATTATTTTAATATAAACTTGCAAAATATCTCTATTATTCTACCTGCCTGAAGGGCCTCATGCTAGATTTTTTTTTATATATCAAATTTCCTTTGATTTCTAAAGATCACGTTAATCAATAAATATTTTAAGAGTCTGATCTATGGCTAAATACAAACAAGTGTCCGGGAATTGTTGTCCAAATTTACTGAGACTTCACAGTCCACATTCTATCATGGTCTAATATTGAACCGAAGTATTGCCTGTGCAATTTTAGTTTTGTCAAGTTACACCTTCAAGGTGAATCATGACTGTGACAGTGTCTGTGATAGAAACACTCTATCACGAGGCCAGACTACATGTTTTAAAAAGGCTTTTCATTTGTGTGAGTAGAAAAAGAATTTTTATTAGGTTAGTAAGGGTAACAGTAAGTATTGGAGTTTACTGTAGTTTTTATGGCTTTTCAGTTTCTTATGACTGTCTGAAGTAGGCAAGCATATAAATTGTAAAAGATCAGAAAATAATTCTATCATAATTCATAGGCAGAATGTTTTGATGTTGTTTTGTCAGTAAATACTATGAAGTTACATCAAACAGGAAGGTGACGGCTGCAGATATCTAAAATATGTCATACTATTACTTGTAGTAATTCATATGGACGATCTGATTGTCTCAGCAAAGGCTGTAAGTATTTTCTTTCTTAAAGGTCAAGTCCTAGCTCCTCACATCTCAAAACTTATTACTTTCTTGTTCAGAAAGCAATTAAAAATTAGTTGAAATGTCCAGCATTTATGCCTTTCATATCATTGATGCCTTTCAGGTCATTGATGCCTTGAACCACAGAACTGCAGGTTCATTATTACACAGCTGAAGAGAAATAATACATTGTTTGCTGACTGTTTTCAAATCATTAGTGAAACTGCTGTTTTGAATGTAGATAAAATTTCAATACTTGCAACAACTAATATTAATGTTAACTCTGGGAGATACCATTCCATCAAGAAATTAGTGAAAGATAGAATATTTTATTCCAGTTTTATACTCAAATTAATTTCCAGTTCCAAATTTCCAAATTCCAGTTTCCAAATATAGACTACAGAGGAGTTAGTATTTTGTATAGACGATTCCTTAGTACAGTTCTCAATCAGCTTTCTATTTGAGAGGAGAATTTCAGAAGATATTTCATTCCATCACTCTTAAATTTATGGAATTGTATGGACAGTTCAAATGCACACATCACTGAAATATATATATGAAAGATGCTATTTCCTTTAAAGACTTCAAGGTTTCTCCCACTTTTATCATGGTTCTTCATATCTTTCAGCTAGAAGCAGTCACCCAGTGTGTAAGATTAGACCTAGTCCCTCAGTAGATTCCTAGGAGCAACATTTAAAACCCTAATATTGTTTATCAGCTTTGGATCAAAGAGAAATTATTTTAAAGGACAAATTAACGGAGTACTGGGCTAAAGCAAAGCTAAAAGATGCACCTATTGTCTCTATAACTTGGGGTTTTCACCTGAAAAAGAAGCATCTCAATTTAAACACAACTGAAAAATACACTGAAACAAACTTGTTCTGAAGGAGTTTCATAGCTTGATGCGTAAGTTGTTTTGTTTTGTTTGGTTTTTTTTTTTTTTTCAGAGTGGTTGTGTTTTTGAAATGTATATAATGTCAAATAAAGTATAGAGTCTGTTGGCAACAGCAAAAGCAGGTAGCTCCCAAAGGGAAAGGTAGCCAGGATCCAAGCGTGGTTACATGATCAGCAGAGGCCTCACCAGCGCGGTGAGGCCACCACCCCTCCCGCAGCACCCACGCAGGGTCAGGATTGGTGATGGTAGCTCACCTCAGCTGAGAGTCCTGATCATCAGAAAGGTCCGCAGTGATAAGGTAGGTCCAAGGTCAATCCTGTAGTGCAGGCAGGGGGTGAGAACTTTAGTTTAAAAAGTAGCTTCTGGGAGTAGGCAAGGTAGCTTTAGGTAAGACTTATAGATTTATTTTTATTCATGGTCATTACCTGTGCTCTTTCCAAATTGACACTAATCCAGAGAGTCAAATCCCCAAAAATGGGGAAGATAAACTCAGATTTCTGACAGCCTCTACCCCTCAACCAGAGTAAAAAAGTTGACCCCTGAACTTCCAGAAGCCTGAAATTGGAACTGTTATATTGAAAAGAAGCTTGATCAATCACTATACCATTCTGCAGGTGTTAAAGGCCTAGTTTCAGGAGAGAGATGGTAAGTATAATTTTTCAGATGCAGAAATAGGTTTTTTCAGTTAAGGAAAAAGTTTCTTCTTTTCTGTTCCCAGAGAAAAGGAAGATTTAAAATATACCTCTTTGTATCTTACTGTCTGCTGTCAGTGAGCTAAAATTATTTCAGTGAGTTTAATTCTCTGATATCTAACTTCTCTAAGGGTTTTGGTTTTTTTTTTTTTTTTTTGTCAAGGAAGTCATGGTATTAAAAGAAGTTTTACTGCTTCCATTATATTAGCAAGGTATGTAAGAGTTAGCTACTGCAGTTCTGAGCACTGGGAGATTTACGGTCTTTCATGCACATAGTTCCTCTTCATTTGTTTAAATGAACAGGACTGGCGTTTATAAGAAGATGGCTTGCTGTAAGATAATACCTCAGTCCATGTTTGTTTCTTTGCCAAACTTAAAACAGCTCTGCAGGGAAGAGCCTGTAAGATTCTGTATAGCAAAAGGATAATTCAGAAAACAACATTATTTGCTACTTAGACTGTATCTAACATGTGCACTACAACAACTTTGCCACATGCTTGCCCCTCGATGTTAGGTTAATTTGATTTTGCTTTATGTTTAAAATACTAATCTCAATTAAACTGATTTTATCCTGCCTGCCTGAAAAACAGAGGAAGCCCTGGCAGAAGGAAAGGCAACTAGAGGGTATCAGAGGTCCCTTATTAAACTCAGAGACACTAATACTCTCCCATGAGTGCAATTAAAGGTAAAGTGAGATGGTGGGACACTATACACATTAGCAAAGAATTGGCTGATAGACAAGAAATAATTTCAGTAAAATAATGAGAAACCTGGTCCTCTGAGACAGTTGTGGAACTAACATGTATAATTTTTTATCTGTCAGATATTTTGCAATAATAGACCATACAGGAAGAGAAAATCATTAAGGTCCAGGAATGAATCCTTGCCTATTTAGCAACATTATGAACGGAAAATAATCCTCTTTAACTGTCTCATGTTTATTCTATTACACTGAAAGTCTTATTAGTATGCTAAACAGTCTTAAATAGTGTTATTTTATATTCAGTTTATTGTGAAATTGTGAATTCCAGTTTACTTAGTACAGTTTCAAAACCAAATTAAGTTAGGATAGGAAATAAAATTAGAACATGCATTAATACTCAACTGCAGGTATGACACTTTGACTCTGAAGAGTTTTCATGTAGACCAACCCAAACAAGGACATTATTTCTATTAAAAAACCCAAAACTCCTCCCTTCCCTTCCTTAATGGTTTGCTTGTGTATTCTAGGTCTTTTAATAGATCTGTGTATGCCTACACACATATATCTATAGTAAAACTAAGATACATTTGGAAACATAACATAAATTAATATATGTTTCATTGTCTCTGTAAGAAAAAAATCTTGCCTAGCATTGTAATGCAGGCAACTGAGTTGTATAATGAAAGTGAAACAGTGCTTTTTAGTATATATTTACATTGGAATTAGTCCAAATTTACACCATATAACTCACTCATGAAAGCTCACTTCAGTCTATCCTGAGCAAAAAAAAAACTTAGTGGCTCTAAACAGACATCTGCTTTCAGATTATTCCATGATAACTTCTTGAAACATAACAATTTTTCCGGTGGATCTAAAATTTTCCTGTCCTTATCCCTTTTGTGTTTTTTAAGGAACATTCAGCTTGTGTCTCTACAGAAAGCATCTGAACTTCTGTTGGCTAGCTCTTCTCCCAGTCCTTTTCTTTCGTGGTCCAAGTTTTACAAATTTTCAGTGTCAAGAAACTGTGGAGTTAAAAGCAGTCTGAGTAATGTCTGACAGTTTTCAATAGAATCTGTCAGCTTTCAGTGAAGATGGAACATAGTCAGATAGCAACACACTTCATTTAAGCTTTCAGAAAGGTACTACACTTCACGTTCAGCATCAGTTATGCACTTATTTGCATACTTCTAATATCTGCTTACATTAGGTGCAGTAAAGTAAGGAGTTCATGGCATGCAGCGTGCATCACCATGTGAAGATCTGTTTGGAATTATGCATGGAATAATCAGATTTGTTCCAGACATAAGGAAAGCAGAAAATTGGTTATGCTTAATATTTCAGTTGCATTCAGGTGAGTTTTTCAGAGACTGTAT
The DNA here is from genome assembly GCF_000690775.1 of Eurypyga helias. NCBI lineage: Eukaryota > Metazoa > Chordata > Aves > Eurypygiformes > Eurypygidae > Eurypyga > Eurypyga helias. The sequence continues at coordinate 14,574 of NW_010258076.1, forward strand.
GTGTCTATAAATATTTGTAGGGGGATAGTTAGTCCCTTCTGTCCAAACAGAAGATTTATAAGTATGCACATTTCATGAGAGACCTCATTTTCAGGATCTAGATAATCTCAGAGGATTGTTCTCTACATAAGAGTTGTTACAGTCTCTGAAAAAAAGTGAGTGTTGGATAGAAAAGGCAGACATTCCAGTTAGTGGGAGCTAAGCCTTTTTTTCCAGTGTTTGAATCCTATCAGTACCACAATCAAAAGCTTCCAGATTTCACAAGCCAGCAATACCTGCTGAAAATACACAAAGTAACTCCTTTTTGAAAATACGTTGCACCTGCAACAAAGAATTCCCATTACTCCTTGCATTCAGGTAACCAAAACTGACATTCCTGGTCACTGCTGACTGTACTTGTGAACCTCATAAGAAGACCTGTGCTGCCAAGAAGACGGCAGGACTCCAGGATCTGTGTCTCTCAGGGGGCTTTCGCATACTGGGCCTCTGGAACCTTCCTTTTTTCAGCAGCGCTGGGTTGTTAGTTTGGTTCACTCAATCTTGTGAAACCATGGCTGCAGAAGAAGTTAGTCAAGACATATCAAAGTAATTATTTTTTTATTGAAAAATTGCAGTTTCATCAAAATGAGTTGCTATTAGCAACCTCACAATTTTAATGAAGTATGAATAGGGAATGTTTCTCAGAGAGAGAAAGGAAAGGGGAGAGAAATGCAGGAAGAAAGTAGGGAAGGTAGGCAGGAAGGAAAATCAGCACAGCATAGTGAAACTCTAAAACAGGAGTTCTTTGAGAGTTTTATTAAACTTCCAGCTCTTTTGAGTAGGAGCTGCAGGTAGAGCTATTTAATAATTACTGCACCAAACAGAAAGCACCTCCAAAGAGATTTGTCCTATCACCTAGTACAGTATTTAAATAGATTGTCCCATTTTAACTAGATATCAGTAAGTCTTGAACATCTAAACCTTTCTGCCACAATGTGCAGGTCACTCTTTTCTCACGTAGATTGCTCGTGCTTTTGGTGGGGGAGGCATGACAGAAAAAAATGCACATCTTTTTTGCACACTCATACCACTACAGAAAAAAATCCAACTCCCTGGGTGTTAGAAATCTGTCATGAAATAGAAATATTATTTCATAGGCCCATCTATCTTTTTTTTTTTCCCCTAATAACATTGTTCTGTCTTCTTTCAATGTGTGTTTGGTTTTATTGTTATTATTATTATTATTCTACATTGTTTCTCCATTCCAATTCTGTCTACCCTTTTTAACTATTCCTGCTCTGTTCTTAGTTCTCTATATTTTTAATCAGCAGTGTGAGAGACCTTACCTTGAGT
>NW_010258077.1:0-4133 GCF_000690775.1 Eurypyga helias
GCACGCACTGTGCGCGGCCGGCGCTCGGGGCGAGGTAGGAGCGCTTCGCGCAAGGATGTGGAAAAACCTGGCCACGGCAAACGCCTCTTCCCGAGTGACTCAGTGCTGTTCGCATGTTAGAACAAAGCGCAAGTACAAGTTAATTCATCTGGGTTACAGTATGCGAAATCCCGCAGCCTGTGCCAAGGCTGGTGTCGGCAGTTTCAAGAGATGATCCCATGTCTGCTGCCAGGGGAACAGAACGTCCTTCTCGGAGATTTCACAGCGATAAAGCTTATGCCCGTAGCAAATTTCAAGAAACCTAAACGCATGAACAATGACTAATTTTAGGTTTGTTTTTTAATGGTGTAAGATCAGGAAGCCTCGGGTCCCTAGCAGGACTGCAGGACACGGCATCCTCCAGAACCATCGGCAAGCCTGCTGTGCGATCATTTCGGATGCATCAGTTTAGACAAAGTAGTTTTAATTACCAGCAAGAGTTACTACACTTGCAATTAATGAAAGTAAACTTATCAGCGTAAAATGAAAGAGATGAGTTTGAATAAAACAGGCCAAAAAAAGACACAGAGATTTTGGGTTGCTGGTGAAAACTACACCTCCAATTACACTGGTCTAACCATAGTAGCAAAACATGCTGTGTCTGCTGGGAGCCTCCAATCCAGGGCTTTTTGAGATGGAATCCGCACATGAAGTGTTGTCCAGGGCTGGGAAATGCACCTGTAATACACCTAGCCCTGCCGACTGCCAAAACCACTTCATCCCTGCCCCTTCTATAACAAAGACATCACTTCCACCACCCACCTCCCGTCTCTCCTGACTGTTCAGCTAATCTGATTAAAATTCTGAGACAGCATTTGACCAGAAATTTCTGGCACTACTTTTTTGGCGTTATTCTCCAAATGAGAGTTGACGATACCAACATTTTTTCTACATATTGCATAAGATAACATACAGCCTTTTCTGAAACTGCCTGCTTTGTTTTACACCTCCTCACCCCCCCTGCGGGTAAAGGCAAGCGCTGACCAGACCATGACAACTTCACTGTGTTTACAGAAACCATCACGGTTAGGAGGGAGCAGGCTTCAAGCACACTGCTGCTGACAGCCAGCCTGCAAAGCTCTCCGCGAGGGAACGCGAATGCTTTCCCAAGCTCTGCAAGTCAGAGCAGGGGTTACCCATGGGATGGGAAATTAAGTCCATTTTTCCAGTACCCTGATGGCTCCTTCCCCGATACAAGTGCCTGAACTCTTCTGCTGACCTTCTGTTCCTGTTTTAACCTTGTTGCTGCTGTCGCTGGGTTTCCTGCCATCTCAGAGCCATCTTTTGCACTGTCCTGCATGCATTTTCTTTACAGAAAATTCAAGGGAGAGGAAATTGGTCACTGCTGCAAACCAGGAGTGTAGCGGAGGCTTTTTGCTTCTTTGCCAGTGCTGCTTAATTAGCAGGTCTTGAGAAACAAAAGCTCACTTGCCTTGTTTACTCCAGCATTGCTCCAAGTCAACGCTGCGTACGCGCCGTCTCAAGCATATGTAGCACTTACAGACAAACAGGACAGAACAGCTTCCCAACCCGGAGACTTCACAGTTCAAGGCCATGGCCCCGCACATGCTATGCACCTGGATAATTATGCTCCAGTGAATAATCTCCTTACTGACAACAGAATTATTCAGAAGAGTAATGTTAGTCATAGACAAAAGCTTACACACCGACTGGACCATAAATTTAACAGGAAAGTGTGAACGGCTGATAACAGATGGTTGCATTCGGGAGGGCAGAAGGAACAGAAAACCAAGCAAAAAGAAAAATACATTACAGGAAACAAATATTTCTGGCCTTCACTATCCAAACTCAATAGTTCTGAAGAGCTGTCGAATTACTGTAAATTATTGTTCACCCAGAACCAAATCATCCGTATAAACAAGTAGACTATTTTACTTCTGAAAGTTACGCTAACATAGAACAAGATGTCATCCCAAGATTGCACAGAAAACAGACCTAAAGATGGTACAACATGCACACCAGACACGATAAATACAAGGGAGTAATTTTCTGATGTGCCCATCTTGCTGCTTAAAACTTTACCTAAACATTTATGCAACTGCAATGCAGTGCCCTGCAGACAAGCATGTGCAGAAGCTGTTCATTCTTCTAACACTTTCCCAATTTCAAATTTATCTACAGCAGTCAACCTGCTGCAGATTCTACAGGCACCAGCATCCAATGAAATAATACAATTTAAAGAATGATTCATTGGTTTGTATTGGGTTCTTCCAGATGCTTTTTTCCCAGAGAACATAGGGAAGATTTACATGGGACACAGATCTGTAATTAATGACAGCCTGTTAGGTATACAGTTTCTCCTTCTAGCTGAAAGAACAGACCTGTTTAAATATTACTCGATGTTTTCAGATATAAGCTAGTTAATCCTCAATTAGACAGATCAATCCCTTTGTTACGTTTGAGAAAACAACTGTTTAGAGTAACAACTGCATGTCACAAACCCCCACACAGTTATTAACTTGTCATCCTGTTTTAAAAGACACTTAACAATCTGTGTTTACACCATTGGTTAAAGGAAAAAAACCCAGGTATTTCATTAAACTCCATAGTCTTACACATGCACCTGAAACAAGTGCACTGTTCCAGCAATGCGTGGCACTTAGAACCTTCCACGTCCGCAGTCAGGAGAGCCATCCTCTGCAACAGGGTCCCCCAGCTCGGGGCCGGGGGCAGTACGGCAACTCCCCGCAGGCAGCTTAACGAAGGTTTGGCGTCGGCACCGTCCTCCCTCACTAACACTGTTCCAAGTGTTTAACCACCATCGTCGTGTAAAAACACCGACCAACTTTCTTGCTTCTTGTCAATGAAATGAAAATATGACCATTCAGAATTGAACTGTGAGAGGTATTTGAAAAGATAATTGCTGATTATTTCAATTATTCCTGTTGGATCTTGGAGTGGGAGCGCTTTCTCCTTCTGTTCTAATGGTTAACAAGATCTTGTAGTCATGCAAGAACATCTTCATCTTGTCTTGTGTGGGGTTTTTTTTCTCATAATAACTTATTTTAGAATGCTGTTAGAAGCTGTTCATTTTACACAAAAAAAACACCCAGATCTGAGCCGCATTTGGCAGTATTTAACATGTCGGGTTACTATTTAGCATTAGCATTTAACATGTCAGGGCTCTTACAGAGTTGCTTTGCAGCAAGCTATTAAGCCAAAACAAGCTCAGTTCAGTACAGTAGTAAGTGCCTGATGTAGAAAATCTACCATCACTGGCTTGTTGTGATTACAGCATTTTGAGGGAGTAACCGGCATGGGGGTTCCTCCTCAGGACCCTGCTGGGGTCCCAAGCCTGCTGCACCCCCCACCCCAGCCCAAGGCGAGGAAACCCCCAAGCACCCAGGCAGAGAGGTTGCAAACCAACCCTGCTGCAGGCCGCCCTGCCTTGCATCCTAGTACAGCAACCCTGCAAGAACCAGACACATTCACTTGCACCTCCCAGCTCCCCAGAAACAGTCTGCCATGCAGGGCAAGTGCCACCAAGCCCAACTCCCTGCTTTATTCCATGTACAAGCCAGAAAAGCATACCGTCTGTCATTCAGCTACTGCTCCCAGATTATAGAGAGCTTGCTACAAGGGACTTGCAAGTTAGAGACAGGGAAGAATTTAGCATAAATTGCAGAGTAACTGCAACTCTTACTTTTGTGTGTGGCTGAAGAACTGAAAACTGCATCCCTCACCTTGCAAATGCACCTGATGCTGCTTAAACATTTGATTACTGCAGGAAAACCTTTTGTAAGTTATTAAAGGGAACAGCCACGCAACTCGCTGTCCTCACTTCACTGCGTGGTTCCACGAAGCAGGATTCAGTGCTTCTTTCAGGAAGGCATGCTGCCAACTTATTGCCAATAAAGTAGTAGCACACTACACTTGTGCTATCTTAAAATACACAGCAGAATGTGCCAAGTTTCCTTATTTGGCAAAACAGCCCATTTGCTTTCAGGATCTTTGACCATCCATTTTTAGACCCAAATCATCCTTTGTATCCAACATGGCCTACAGTCCTTTAGCATATCAACCTGGATTTTTGCAACGGCTTATTTATTTAGCCTTAAATATATATATATATA
>NW_010258078.1:0-494 GCF_000690775.1 Eurypyga helias
CTTCTTGTTGAGGAGGAAAATGAGGAGGTTGACGTTGACTTTGGCCTTATCGAACATCTTCATCACGGCTACGCCCTCGTACTGCAGCTGCAGCAGGTCCTGCGGGAGAGGGGACAGTCACCACGGCCATCCCAGCGCATCCAGCCAGGGGAGGGGGCTGGCCCACCCTCGGCACCCAGCGCTGAGCTGGGAGAGGCACGGGGAGGCTGTCCCCAGCTCAGGGCAGGGCTCTCCATAGGCTCAGAGTCACCCCCAAAACCAGCCAGGTGTGAGGACACCATCCACCCCCCGGCACCCCCAGACTGCCCTGGCAGCCCCAGGATGGGGTCCCCACCTGGTAGTGCAGCTGGAACCGCTCCATGTCGATCCCCATGAATTTGGCTTTCACCTGGAACCTGCCCGATTCCTCGCAGGGGACGATGTCAAAAATCACATTCCTGAACCTGAAGGGACAGAGCTGCTTGCTACCAAATCACAGAACGGTTTGGGTGGGA
>NW_010258079.1:0-849 GCF_000690775.1 Eurypyga helias
AGGCCATGCGCGAGGGGCTGAGCCGCCGGACGCACGCCCAGGCCAATGTGCGGATGCTGCCCACCTACCTCTGCTCCACACCTGACGGCACCGGTAAGGCAGCCCAGCCTGCTCCGCTACCTGCAGCGCACGCACCTCGCTGGATGTGGCCCTGGGAGGGTAATCACAGCATCACAGAATGGTTTTGAGTTGGAAGGGACCTTAAAGCCCATCCAGTTCCAACCCCCTGCCATGGGCAGGGACACCTTCCACTAGACCAGGTTGCTCCAAGCCTCATCCAGCCTGGCCTTGAACACTTCCAGGGGTGGGGCATCCACAGCTTCTCTGGGCAACCTGTCCCAGTGCCTCCCCACCCTCTCCGGGAAGAACTTCTTCCTGATATCCAATCTAAACCTCCCCACTTTCAATTTAAACCCATCACCCCTTGTCCTGTCCATAAACCAGTCTATGGCCAGCTGTGGGTTCCATGAGCTGTCCTTGTGCTGCCTCTGCAATCCCAGCACAGGGGGCAGAGGCCAGAATCCCTCTCTCTTGGCCCCTGGGGTGGTCTCAGGCTCTCGGGAGCCTCCCCCATGGGTGAGTGACTGCCCCTGGGACAGGGTGTGGAGCAGATTTTGGGGCATCTGCCACAGGGCAGGTCTCTGCCTGACACCATCTCTGCTCCCCTGCAGAGAAGGGTGACTTGCTGGTGGTGGAGCTGCGCCAGAGCCACGTGCGGACTCTCTGGGTGACCCTCCTGGGCGACGGGAACCAGAGCCCTCGAGTGATGCACGAGACCTTCGACATGCCAGGGGACATCATGCAGGGCAAGGGGGAAGCGGTACGAGGAGGCTGCGGCAGAGGGAGGTG
>NW_010258080.1:0-4817 GCF_000690775.1 Eurypyga helias
GGGAGCCGGGGGCCGCGGAGGGGTGTCGCACCCTGACCTGGTGTGCGCCTGGGCCTGCGGGTACAGCTGCTCTGCTGCGGCGCAGTGAGGGTTTCTGGACAGACGTGTGCTGAACTAGTTTGAACTTGCAAAGCGTAATTTGCTTTTCAGTGAGTGTTGATGGTTCGGTTTGGTGGTTCTGCAGCTGGAGGGTTTGGTGCCCAATAGAGTTGGTGCGGTGTAAAGCCGATCTTGGTTAACAGCGATGTCGCAGGGCTTTCTGTGCTCCAGGGCAAGTCGGATTAAACATAGCTGTGGCAAATAGGAGTGGTGTATGTTGTTTCTCCAAGCTTTGCTTTGGTGCTGGCCCAACAACATGCATTTGTCTTCATAACTTCTTCCTGATGCGCGTGAGCCCGTTCAGCGGATAAAAGACACCGCGTGCTAATGAAATGTTGCTCGTACGGCTTGTGGGCCGGGCACGCGGGGGTCTTGGGTTCTTTGGATGAATCTTAAAAGGTTTTCTGTTAGGAGTGCAAAAGTACCGTAGGTGAGGCAGCAACGTAGTATGAGAGTGACCTGGCTTGGGAGGAAAGGACACCGGGTGGCTGGTCGGTCCGTTGTGATCCAGAGCTTCAGCTCTAAATTTGGGTAGCTGAAACCCAGACAGTTACCAGTGGAAACGACAGTCTAACCTTCTTTTCTCCTTTGGGCTAGCTGACCCCAACAGTGACCATGAGAAGACAGAGTTTGTGAATCTGGTGCTGCTCTTCTCGGAATTCACGCGGCATGACGTGTTCTCCCACGACGCGTACATGTGCACTTTAATATCGCGCGGGGACTTGTCAGTCACTGCAGCCGCCCGACCGCCATCGCCCAACGGGGAGACTGTGGACGAACACTATTCCAAGGATCACGATGTGAAACTGGAGGTAACACTTCGTGCTATTTCTCCCGTGTTTGGTACTCTGTTGTTAAACGTGGGATTTCACCAAAGCATTAGTATTTCATACATGAGATCCCAAGTCTTTTACCCTGTGTCTCCTTATCTCGCTTTGAGAAGACCTAAAGTGATCCATTCTTGCATATAGCTGTAAATAATGCCCTTTTGAGTAGAGCTGGACTGAACTGACGGTCCTCTGGTGATCTAAATAACCTGGGACAAACAAAACCACACAGTGTAGACATCTAAATGTACCAGTGGAAAAATGCATTTGCAGCTGTGCCTCAGTGAAGAGAAGGGCCAGCTTTAAGCAGGAGGAGCTGGTGGGGAGCCTGGAGTCAGCCCCCCATCCTGGTGTGGCGTGGGTGACCTGGTGGCCAGGAGCTTCCCGTGTGCTCCGTGCTGAGGTGCTGGAGTCAAACCTCACGACTGGCACGTGCACCGTCCGGGTGCCATCCGGAGTTACCCATCAGATGGCAGCTCGGCACCTTTCCTGAACTAGGGCAAGAGGAAGGCAGTTTTCAAGCCAAGGTGCAGCGACGTGTCTACTCGTGTGATGAGATGTAGCCTGTTCTGGTGCTGCACAGTCCGTGTGGATGGAGCCTGTGGCAGCTGAAGCATCCGCTCATGTTTCTTCTTAATTTCTTTTGGGTATCTCCTACGTTGGTGTCATGACCAAATTTGCCCTGAGGAATAAGGGTTTCTACAGGTTGGTTTTTGTGGTACAGCGAAGTAGGAAATAAATCTGGGGAAGGAATCCGAGTCAGATTCCTGTTCTGTAGGTGTCCCTGGGGCAGAACTGCTCACAGGGATATACTGGAAAGTGCTGTTTGCCACTTTGGCTTCTGCACTTTTCTATTTTTTGTGGATTTAGGCTTGAGAAACAGTACTTTTGTGAATTAAGGCTGATCGCAAAGATTTAAAAGTGAGTATCTGGAACCTTCTTACCATCAATACTTTATTCTTGATTCTCAGATAGGTGGAGTGCTTGGGTTTACCTGTGATCGCTTAAGTGAGGCTGCAATAAAATGTGACTGATACTTGTTTTTCTCTCTGGCAATTATTAGGATCATAGTATTATGGAACACATGGGCATTGACTCGGGGACTGCTAGTATTTTTGATGATGTAGACAAGAGTGACTTTAAGGCAGATTTTGGTTCGGAATTTCCAGTAGGTTTGCCTTTTGATTTTCTGCATGCCTTGGATGCCTGTCTGCTGCCTGCAGTTGCTGCTGAATGTCTGTGTGCCCCCAGCACCACCCTGCTTGTTCCATCAACAGCCCTGTCCGCTGGCACCTGGTCCCTGCCGTCTTCTGTGCCAGCGCATCGCCTGCTTTCTCCACATCCCTGACGCGTGACGTCTTCCCGCTCGGCCCCGCGTTGTCCACCCGCACACATGCGTGCACGCGCCGCTCCCTCCTGCCCTTCTTCCCCTGGCCCCCGGCACAGTCATATCACGGTTAAGCATGAATAAATACGCAGGTCTACCCGCTCCTTTGACATCAAGGAACCCCATGGGTGCCATCTGCTTTTCAAGTGGCTGTTTTGTGTTTTGGCTCTGTCTTCCAAATCTGTTTCCCGCTCTCTTTGCCCTACTGTTAGCCTGATCCTGCCTCGCGCTTGGGCCTCCTGCTTTCTTCCTTTGGGCCTGTCCTTGTTCTGCATCCGCATGGCTTCCTGGGCCCAGACCTATCAGTGCCAATCCACTTGCAGGGTATCGGGAGCCCTGTTTCTGCCTGGCATCTGCCACGCTGGTGGTTTCGAGCACACCGTGCCTGCCTACACTGTCACTTCCCACCTCCCACCTCACCCCTGTCGTTATTTCCCTCAGTTGCTGGAGCGTCTCGCTGTGGTGGCTGTGTCACAGCAGCTCAACAAGTATGGAGATTGCCCTGATTTCAGTGCTTTTTTCCTGACTGAACACTGCTGGCTTAAAACTCGTCTAATAACAGTGGGGATGTGCCCAGAGATGTAACGTGTGATGCATCTTACATTTCAGGCTTGATTGTCCTTGGCAAACTGCAGATGTTTACACTCTGAATGAGCTGCTGAAGTGTGAAAGCCAGAGGTTACACTTACCTTAACCGTTTGTTTTACATGACTTAGATTTTTTCTCCGATGCCTGGGGAGTCTTGTGAGAATGTGAACTCTTCTTTAGACAGAAGAATTTCAGTTACCAGCGAGAAGTCAGTCAAGAGGGACAGGCTGAGAGAACTGATTTTTCCATCCAATTATGACCTGCTCCGCCACTTGCAGTACGCAACGCATTTCCCTATTCCTCTGGTGAGTGCCCGCCGTGCCCGCGCGCGTACCGGGCTGTGACAGCGCGGCGTTTGGAGGAGGAGCAGCAGCTCCCTGAGGAGAGCTAGGCCGTGGGACCAGTGCCCGAGGGTTCCCGGCCGGTGTGACGCCGTGCTGTGTGCTGCGGGGGGGCTCAGTGCAGCACCGAGACGGGGTGAGCTGGAAGAGCACCAAAGAGGGACAAGAGTGGGCGATGGCTTACGGGGCTTAAGTACTTCAGCACCATAAACCCACCATGTTCCAGGGTCTAACAGAAGTTTGCCAAATAGAAAATTTGGTCCTGTAGCTTGAGAGACGGCCCAAAGCCAAAATGCCTGAACTGAACCGTTCTGAAATGCAAGGCCAGACCGGTGTTGCTCCTCCCACCCGCTCCTCGCCCTTGCTAGCGTGGGGTTTTGGCGGCTGCTGTTGTCATGTTTGCCCGTAGGCATGTGGGAACCCAAGGAAGCCCCATGAGTAACATTCCAGATCCCAGACCCTCATTCAGCCGACTTCACGTGCTTTCTGCGGTGCTGGACAACGCCCCAAATACTGAACAAGCCTCCAGCTGGAATGTGCCTACTCCAGCGGGGGGTTAACAGCAGTGACAGCTTTTTAACAGCGATAAGTCGTGTCAGGATAGGAAGAGTCACGTGAGAGTATGAGGCGATAACCAGACTTCTCTTTGCTTGAGGTTGCTAACTCCGCCACGTCTGGGTTCGGGTTCATTGCAGGCGCAGTGCTACATGGATGCCGAGTGAGCGGTTTCCGTTCAGGACAGTCTGGAATGCTTGCTTAAAGTTGGATTTATATTTTTCCTATTTTAAGGATTAGGGATAGAAAAAGCCTTGGTTTTGTTTCTGACATATTTTTGAGTTACAGACGGGGCTAATCCAGGTCGCTGGATTTTGCCTGTGCAACCTGAGTTGTAAAATTTAGATTATTGATGATTCTACCTGCACATTGTTTTGGGAAGTAGTAGTAAATCGCAGCATTGATAAACTTAGTTGCTGTTTCACAGATGCTTATAAAAACCCGAGCAAGGGGAGCACAGTGGGCACTTACACTTACTTTGTCATGGTTTTGTAACCTCCTTGACTGTTCCTAAGTAGCGCTGTTAGCTTTTTCCCACTCACTGCAGTGGTGGCAAGGAAAGGCACTGGAACTTGGCAAGAACAAGAGCTTTATTTAGAGAAACTGCAGGTGTCATGTGAGCAGATAGGATCATTTTTGATCAGTTTAGCTTACAATCACTTTCTGGAGTGAACAATGCCCTCTGAAATGCTTCTGGGGGAATTGTTTGGGAAAACCTAGCAGCTGCAGACCTGCTGTTAAACAATCTCTCCGGGTGATTGTGCCGAGCAGTCATTTCCTGTAGTGAGTGCACAATATTTAGTTCAGGAGAGGGGGGTTCGGGTGCTTGCCATAAATAATTAGAAGGTGTGTGGGAGTCTGTCTGAAGGTGTTGGCTGAAGTGCGGCTGATCCCGGGTCGGTCATCGCGGGTCGTGGAGCTGTTTCCGAAAGGCGCTGCCGTGGGTGCCGCTGGGTCTCGCCTGCCGCGGGACCCTGGGGCAGGGCGCTCAGTACGGTTGGAGTCTCCTCCTTCCGCTCG
>NW_010258080.1:4878-12695 GCF_000690775.1 Eurypyga helias
TCCCTGCTGCACGATGGCCGTCCGCACTGCGGTGTGGCACGCTTTCCAACGTGTTTCGGGATCACAGCCTTTGCATCCGCGCTCCGCTTCCACGTTGTGCCCCTGTGTCTGTGAGAGCCCTCGCCTACTTGGGTGCTGCGAAGGCCTCGGTAAACTTCAGTCGGAATGATTTGGAGAGGTGGTAGTACAGAATAGGGTCGAAGCAGAGGTTTGACACTGCGAACAGCAAGGTACATTCCTTGGCCTTGAAGAAGGCCTGTTTCAGGGAGCAGCTGGTGATGGTGTCGCTTTGGCTCAGGGTGTAGGGGATGCGGACGATGTGGTACGGGACGAAGCACAGCAGGTAGCTGGCTGTCACGAGCAGTATGCTGATGAGGGCTTTCTTCACGGCTGCGTAGCTCTCGCTGTACTTGTTTCGGTAGAGTTGCCTAACGACGAGGAAATTGGAAATCAGTATCACGGCCGAGAAATTCAGGAATATTGCTGTGCATATGAAATTAGTGAACACGTGCCAGTCTCTTCCGAATTTTGTTTTGAAATCGATGCATCCTGCTCCAGGGCTTTCTTCGATGGTTTTTATTGGAATAGCCATGTTGGGCACTGTTATGAGGAGAACCGTCACCCATATGACTGCAGACAGCATCTTGGCAAATCCAGGCTCTTGAACGCGGTAGATCTTACAGCCGTGCATTAGCTGAAGGCAACGGTCCATGCTCACAAATCCCAAGAATATGATTGATAAATACATGTTCAGGTAGATGAAGCAGGCTGTGACTTGACAGTGGAAGATTCTCAGTTTCCAGGACGCGACTCCTAGGTCGACAATAATCTTCACTGGCAACGCCAAAGTCAACAAGAAATCCGCCGTCAAGAGGTTGATTAGGTAGATGCTCATACACTTGTGTTTCTGATCTTCCCGTGTGAATGCCCACAGTGCAAAACAGCCTCCGATAAATCCCATGAGGAAAATCAAGTAGTAAAAATAGGTAAAAGGTTCCATTTCTTGAACGATGTGGCATTGTGAAACGTTGCTTGACATTGTAAACTGGATTTTGCTGCCGGGAGGTCCCAAGCACCTACAGAAAGAACCGAGAAGACGTCAGTGACATCAGCTTTTCCTGAGCAATCGTCTTAGTTCTCTGGAAGTTCAGTTTTTAGTGATTTCATGGCAAAATGCAATTGGAAAGAAATGCTTTTCTCTCTCTCCATGCTGCTCCACAGACACTCACGAGGGCTTTGTCGTGTCGAAGCGTTTGGAAATGCATTAGGGCTTGTTCTTGGAAGGGTGTAGACTTCGGAGAAACCTTCCCACTAGAGCAGTCCTGAGCGAGTGGTTTAACACCGCCCACCCCAACCAACCAAAATACCCAAGAGAAGGGTTTTGAAGCTGCTGGAGACTAAGCATCTGGTTAACGACGGTCATACTGAAACTTCACAACTTGAGAAGAATTGAACTGTGCCTAAAAAAAGGGTAATATTTGTAGTGGTCTTGGTCTGTAAAAATGTATTGGGAGTTTGGGAGTTCATACGCTGTCGAAGCAATACATGAGACGTCTGGTAGTGGGCAAGTAGTGCCAATCAGTCCTAAGTTTCTGCAAACTCCTCTCTTCCTGCATGAACAGAGGGTAAATTAATTGCATATTTTTATGAAGCCTTTAGAAAAAAGCACATTTTGAAGGAAGCAGCCATTAAATAATGTTGCTCACTTCCTTTTTAGGCTTCACTAGAAATTACAGGGAAGAAAAGTACAAAATGTGGGTCTTACTTTAGCTAAGTATGCTACCCGGTGAGTGCGGGGTGGCTGGTTGGTTTGCTGCTGTCAGACTGCAGTGGGAAGGAGGCACGTTCACTAGAGTTTCTTGGAATGAAACGCAGTGTATTTGCAGTCTGATGCCATCCAAGATGAACACTTCTATTTCGTTTCCTAACTGTAATATAGAATGTAAGAGAACGACTGCATTTGCCCGTTTGTTTTCTGCTGTAAAACATGTACCGTAGTTTGGAAACCACGACGACTGCAGATGCTCCGGTGAGTTAGAATGCGGGTTGTTTCCTGCCCTTGGCTTGGGGGAGGTGGGCTCTGGGCCTGAAAGCCTGGCACCGAGTCGCATTAAGCCTGGGTGGGTGCAGCGTAGGTGAGGAGCACCCGGAGCTGCCGGCCGCGCTGCCATGGCCCTGGGGCGAGGGGTTCTGGCTGGGGCAGGGTGAAGCCCCGCTCGAACCCCGGGGGGCAAAGAGGCAGCCCGGCACAGCGAGCCCCGAAATCCGGGTGGGACCAGGGCTTCCCAGGGTACAGCACGGCTGGTCGCCGCGTACTTGAGCCCGGCTTTGTGTGCCTTAGGCGCGGCTGAGGTTTCGGGCTGTGTCTTTACGCGGCTTTGGGTAGGCTGGGGCGAAGAGGAAAGAGCACGTACCTGTCTGGGTGGTCTCTCTCGGGGGGCTGCGAGGGTCTGCGTCCCGGCGACTGCTCTCGCAGCAGTCCCACGGCACGTTGATCTTCTCCCCTGGCTGCGTCTGCTGGCGTTCGAAATGTGTCTGTGGTTTTCCGTGCGCCGACTGACGCAGTTAAACCCGGCGTTCGCGTAGCCGAGCCACGTGGAAGGTGTCAGCACCACGTACAAGGTGGAGGTGACAGAAAACTGTGCATGTTTAGGGAACAGCCCAGCGGGACTGCTCGTTCCTGACCCCCTGCATACGCCTGACACGGAAAATCTGTAGGGAGTCAGGGATGTGCAGTGCAGTTGGCCTTCATGCAGTATAATATTCCTGCAGGGAATTCCCTTTTTTGCTTGGGTTGCAGCAGGATTTGCAGGTTTAAGGGCACTTGGGGGTTCTACTGGTAGCAGTTACAGTTCTCAGCCTGTGGACATCTGCCAAGCACTGTGAAAAGTGACGAGGACACATTAGGGATGTAGTGAAATGTTTGGAGTTAAGCTTTTTGCAATGTTTTAATTCTTTAACGAGCAGGAGAACGTGTCTAACGCCAGGCCGGGGGCTGAGGCAGTGGCAGCGATACCGAAACCCCAGCACTTGGTTGTAGTAGAGAATCCACAGGAATTTACAAATCACGTACCAGAGCTTTGTGAAGAAACAAGTGAAGAATGTCTGGTTTTAAGTTTAGTCATAAGCTTAAAGTTCAGACCATATTTGTCGAAATGTTTGCAGAGCTTCATGGTCTGGGATGATCCTGCGTTCGGTTTTGAGCAAACACGGGCTGGTTTAGTGGGGTTGTGCTCATCGAGCCAAACTGATCTTTCCATACTCGTGTTCTCCTTCGCTGTTAAACGTGCCGTGTAGCATTCAGCCAGTTTGCTCCGTGTGGGTGTGCTGGCGTCTGCCCTGCTCTGTGGAGCCGGTTCACAGCTCAGAAAACTTCCCCGGGTCTAAAAAGACAAGGTGGTGGTGAGGCAAACCTGTACTGGGAAATGGTCTGTGCTGCCTGCGGAAGCTTCGGGAGGAGAAGGGACGTGAGAACGCGAGTCTGCTGAATCACTGCGGCTCAGAGCCATCCTCTTCCCCGTCGGTGTCTGGTTCAAAAGGCCGGTCGAGTTCATGAATTAGAGGTGCAGATGGCAGATTTTGCTGTAAAGTTGCAGAATGCTTCTCATCATAAACCCCTGGGTCTGGTGGTCTAAACTTTGCTGAGGTTTAGGCTTTTGATGTGAGGTTCTCCACGATGCACGCCTGCCTAGGGTCACTCCTGGGATGGGGGGTGATGCCAGGAAGGGAAGGGCTGCTGGTGGGAATTCGGCCAAAATGATTAAAGGTTTTCTGCGAACAGAGCTAAATAACATCTAAACCTTAAAAAACCAGCCCTACGTCTGATGACCTTTAAAAGAACATCAGGAGCCTCATGTTTTGAATTGGACACCCCAAAGATGCGTGTGGGTGGCCCTTGTGTCAGGATCACTTCTGATCACCTCAAAGCACCCCATCACACCCCCTGCCATGGGCAGGGACACCTTCCACCAGCCCAGGTTGCTCCCAGCCTCATCCAGCCTGGCCTTGGGCACTCCCAGGGATGGGGCATCCACAGCTTCTCTGGGAACCTGTCCCAGTGCTCCCACCCTCTATGGGAAGAATTCCTTCCTGATATCTAAAATCCCTCTCCATGTGTTGCATGCTCATTTGGAGAAGGGTTTCACGCCCAGAAAGCTTCCAGAGGCTGGCTGGAGCTCTGCTGTTGGCAGGCACACCCTCGGCTGCAGCAGTGTTCCAGCCGCACTGGCTCGGAGCAGGGAGCAGTGCCCCGGAAGGGCTCCGGCGTCTCGGGGGGAGTGAGCTGGGACTGGCGCTGGGAGGCTCCGGGAGGCCGGGGGATGCAGAGGTGGGAGAAGGGAAGGGTGTGAGAGCCGCTCCTTGCTGTGCGTTACAGAAACGAGGCGTGTGGGCACCGCGCGCCCGTGCTCTCGCCCCGTGAAGACGGCAGGAGGAAGAGCTGCAGCTGAGCCCTGGGTCGCCGTGGAAGGGGAACCTTGTGCAGCTCCGGGTTACCCCTAACTTTCACCGCAGGGGTTTTAGGGAAGTTCCCCCAGGTGGGGGGCTGGCAAGGCAAGAGCTGGGTGCGACCGCATGACTGCCGCGTGTCGGAGGAGCTGCCTGGGTCACCTGGGGTGGGATGTGCTGGGCAAGGGCGAGCTGCGACAGGATTAACTTGCCCACTCAGAGAAAAATTGGCCCCGTCCCTTGGTTTCGGAGCGGTGTTGTGTGCCAGCTGTCGCACGCGGTGGCAGATGGCGGTGGGCTCGGGGGTCGCTGAGCCGTGCTCTGGTCGTGAAGCTGTTGGAATACTGTTTTCAAAGCGAACCAAAAGCTAGGCATGCAGTGTCACCTCTGGAAGCGTGTTGGGCAGCATCCTTTCCCCTCAGCGCCCGTACAGAGATGGTTGTTCTGATAGAGTAATCGGGTGGGGTGAGGAATCAATTTTACAGCATAAATAATTTTTTCAAAGCTTGCAAAGTCATTAAAAAGTCATACAAGCACACACTGTGGAAGGGTTTTCCCCTCTCCACTCCAGCGTGCTTTCACAGCCGCAGTGAGTTAGATTTACGGAGGCAGATACCGAGCCGTGCTGTGTAAGGAACTAAATGTTTTTGCCATAAATGACAAAAAATCTCCCACGAAGCAGCCGATTCCCCTCCCCAGCAGGCTGGTTCCCTTGCTGGGGGGGAAGAGCCTGCAAAGCCTCAGTTTGACAAGACTTGGGGAGCTCTGAAAGAGCCACATAAATAATCCTTTATGTATTTTCCGTAAAAACCGCTACCAAAATGCAGCCTCCTCTGGTCCCAAAGGGCTGGCTGGGGATCGCCCAGCCCCGGCAGCCAGATGAGGGTCCAGGCTGCTGGCTGCACGGGGGGTTTGGGGTGGGACGGGGGGTAAATGGAGCTCGGTATGCTCCCCGAGCGCGTGTCTGACTCGGCCTGTGGCCGGCCCTTCGGGTGGGATCCAGCCCTGTGTGGTGGGAGCACCGTGACTGCGGATGGGTGCTGGCACTGAGAGCAGTTGCCCGCAGCCTGGCAGCAGGATCAAAGGCCGTGTGTTTAGAAATCTCTCACCCTGAGCGATGGTCCGTTAGGGCTGAAAGGAAACGCGGTGGCAGAAGGGTGAAGGGCGGGTTGTTTGTGTGTTCTGTTCCTGTGTCTTTGTGAAGTAAAACAAAAGCCTTTGGCTTCCAGAGCTGCTGCCCAAAGGCGTTTGTGGGTGCTTTATGCACGGGGGTGTCTTCCCTGTACAGTGATAAAATCAGTCAAAAAAAAAAAAGCTGCTCTGAAAAATAGAGTTGGAAAAGGTTGTATTTATGTACAGGCGGTTGGTGGCGGTCAGCTACCTTTGTACAGCGAGAAATGTTTATCATCATGCCAGAAGCATGGGAAACCCAACAAACCGTTCTCTCTGGGTTTAAATACACCCCGGAGCCTGCTGACAGCCCTGCGTGTGTGAGCTGTCGGCTCCTCGGCTGTTCTTGCCTCCTCCTGCCGCAGCAGCAGGTACTGAGCTCTGTCAGTTCGGTACCACTGTTTTTCCTGTAAACCAAGTTATTTCACCAGAGTCCTGCGGGCTGTGGTGCCGCGTAACTGCCACTGAGGTTACAGAAGGGTCCTCTTGAAACACTGGCTGCTCTTGAGCATCACAGTTTATGGAAATGTTCTGACGTTTGATGCCAAAGTCAACAACAGGTGATAAATAGTGGTGTTTAATTCCTCATTTTATAGAATGTTTCCCATAAAACAGATATATATAGGTTTTCTTAGCTTTACCGAGGGTTTTTCAGGCTCTGTGCAGGTCTTTGAGGTTTGGATGTGTATTTTTTCCTTTCTTTTTTCTTTCCTTACTTTTCCCCCCCCAGTTGTTGGCATCGGGTCCCTCCTTAGGCTGCAGGTTGCCCTCAGCCCTGTGCTCTGCGACTGGTCAGTACATGAGGAGCTTCCCCTCGGGGTCTCTGGCCTGTGCAATGGGCTGGTGGTGGCCAAGGCCGGGGGCTTGAGCTGAACTTCCTCTCGTGGCTCCGAGGGGTGTTCTCCAGCCGAGGTGGAGCGGTCGGTTGTTCCCAGGCCCGTCGGGTCTGATCGTGTGTCGTGCCCGGCGTGGTGAGAAGCAGCAGCAAGTCGGTGGGGTTATTGGGTCTGCTGGGTGCCCCTTTCGGAGAACCTGGCCCGGAGCTCTGGAATGTGGGGTTCCAGTTACTCCTCTAGTTTTCTGAGATCCAGGTGGCCATGTCATGCCGTAACGCAGTCATGGCATCAGCTGAAACTGCACGTAGCAAATACTGGCAACACGCAGTAATGCTTTTATACAGAGGAACACCACGTGGTATTTTGTGCTGAAACCCTGGGTTTTTTGGTGTTTCTCTTCCGCGGAGTTTCTTGGAGACATCTGCATCCCTGAATAACTTTGAAACGTGCACTGTTTTACGGACCTGAACCTATAGGATGTTTATACTTTCCCGAAGCGTATTTGATCTTCTGGATTTGGAAATCTCAACCTCGCCTGAAGTTTTCGGCTTGAGATGCAGCTTTTGGTACAGCTTTTCTTTGAAGGGTAGGCAGAGGAAGAAATAAATAATGGGGTCAAGGCACACGTTGGCAGCAGACAGCACAAGAGTGAACTCCTTGGCGTAGAAGAGGGACTTCTTGGCCTGGCAGTTGAACTGTGAGCTGGTTTGACTTAGGGTGTATGGTATTCTGCAGAGGTGGTAGGGTACAAAGCAGATGACAAACACAAACATGATACTGAATATATTGCGGCTGGTTTTCCTCTTGGTCACATCTGAGTTCCTTCTGAATTTTTTGTAAGAGCTATATATTTTTTTTGAGATAGAGGTGTAACAAATGATTAGCACAAGAAAAACAACCCAGAAAATCCCCGTGCAAATATAACTTGATGCCTTGTGCCACTGTCTGCCGAGCTCGCTTTTAAGACCTATACATTTTCTGGAATAATTTTCTTCAGATATTTCGGTAGTTAAAATCATATTTGGTAATGATATAAGCATTAACAATAACCATATGATTATAGAGACCACCTTACTGTAGTTAACTGTGTGAACAAAGGAGGTGAACAATGGCTTTACAATCTTGTAGTATCTGTCAAAACCTATGAGGCCAAAAAATGTTATCCCGATATACATGTTTGCATAAAAAACAACAGCCGAGTATCTGCACACGAATGTGCTGAGCTGGGGGGGACCAATTTCTGAGTCGGCGACAATTTTGAACGGGAATGTCAAGCTCATGAGGAGGTCGGCAACAACAATGTTCTTGAGATAGACAATGAAACTCTTTTCGCTGGGAACGTACAGGAAGAGCCACGCCGCCACA
>NW_010258080.1:12712-16277 GCF_000690775.1 Eurypyga helias
GCAGTAGACCAGGGGAAGGACTGTCTTGGTTATTACTGTGCTGTGACTGCAGTTGCTTCCCCAGGAGTTGGTGCTGGAGTTGAACATCGTCCAGTATCTTTGCTCCTAGAAGCAGAGAAAGGTTATCTCAGCAGGATAATTGATTCTAGGCTTTCCGTTAATTAGTACAAGAGTTCTCTCTTACTTCAGAAGAAACGTGGCATACTTCTCAGAACCCACCATGCCTTCGCACCGTATCCTTTCCAGCGGGGATGCGTAGTTAGTGTTTTCCAGGTGGTGCCGTCTCCCTTTTTGGTGATGTTCAAGGGCAAGCTGCTGTTTTGGACAGAGACTCATTCACTTCTCTGTTTGACTTTAATCCATCGTCCTCAAGGCCTGTGCTGCCCCTGGTCTGTGGGTATGAGCCTACGCCCTGCCACCTCGGAGGGGGACTGAGCCACAGTGATGCAGCTCACAGAATCACAGACTGGTTTGGGTGGGAAGGGACCTTAAAGATCATCCAGTTCCACCCCCCCTGCCATGGGCAGGGACACCTTGCACTAGACCAGGTTGCTCCAAGCCTCATCCAGCCTGGCCTTGAAGATGACCAGGGATAAACTGGGCCAGGGATAGACTGGGCTAGGGATAACTCCCCATATGTCTCGCTAACCCTGACAGATCAGTATGTGTTTGTAGCACTGCTTTGCCAGGAAGCGTGGGAGGGCCACGAATATGCCTTGTACAGGTGTTCTGGTTTGTGTACGGGCATAAACCCCGCTCTTCTGTTAGTCCAGCGTGGAAGTGACTAGTCTATGCCAGCATTTTCTGATGTTCACATGGATGAACCCCATTTGTGCAGCCAGCACAGTTTGTGTAAACTTGTAGTAGCATGACACACAGGAGTGAGTCTGTGTTAGCGTAACGTGGGAGCTAGAGCTGTCCTCTCCAGTCATTCAGATGTAACTCTTTAGAGGATCTCCAAGAAGAAATCACATCTGCTGTCTGCTTTGCTTTGAGGGAACGTTTAGGGGGGTGGATTATCCTGGGTAGGGAGGGCAGAACGGATACAGATACAGTGCTGCTGTGTTTGGCAAATGGAACGTAGGCAACTGGAAAATAAGTGCTGTGGGGCTGGGAAAAAGAACCCACCTCGTCTTTCAGACCATACAGAATTTCCATATTGCCACAACTCGGAGTCGGTACCTGATCCCTCCGCGTAGCAGGTTGGAACCTGGGTGCAACCAGGCAATAAGCAACAAAAGCACCTGGAGGTGGGTCTTTCTACACTCGCACTGAGTAGCAGATACTGAACGGCTTAGGCAGTTTGTGAAGTGTTCCTTGTGCTGAGGCACCATATGGCAAAGGGTTATCTGAGAAGCGTGTGATCAGAGATGTGGACATCTCTGAAACTTTGTGAAGTACATGGTGTCTGTGCAGCGTGGGAGACGCCCCAGGCAAGTTTTACATTGGGCACCAGGAGATTCATCAGCTGTGTGTGGCTGAGGAGGAGGCCAAGGTCCAAGCTAGCCCCTGTAAATCTTCCCGTACCAGTGGCGTGTCCTTACCTCTCTTGATTCGGCTGCTGGGGTGCTCTTTAAGGGCCTAGAGCGCCTTCCGTTCTTGGGCACAGGGCATCTTCTCTGGCTGGGAGACCTGTGTGAGAAACAGGAAAATCATAGCATCACGGAATGGTTTGGGTGGGAAGGGACCTTAAAGCCCACCCAGTGCCACCCCCTGCCATGGGCAGGGACACCTTCCACCAGCCCAGAGTGCTCCAGGCCTCATCCAGCCTGGCCTTGGACACTCCCAGGGATGGGGCATCCACAGCTTCTCTGGGAACCTGCCCCAGTGCTCCCACCCTCTGCGGGAAGAATTCCTTCCTGATGTCCCATCTCCATCTCCCTCTTTCCGTTTAAACCCATCACCCCTTGTCCTGTCACTCCCTGCCCTTGGGAAAAGCCCCTCAGCTTTCCTGTAGCCCCCCTGGCACTGGGAGGGACTCTGAGGGTACCGTTTTAGCTGTGTATCGTGGCACAGGACTGTAATTCTGCAGGCTGAGGGGTGCCCACAGTGCAGCACCTGTTTACACCGTCGGACGGTCAGCGCTGCAGTCAGGTCCTAGATATTTCAGGAGGACTCCCGATTCGGTTAGGGTCAGTCATGGAGCCGTCGTGGTCAACCTCACTGATGCGTTGTGAGGCTAGAGGCTTTTGTGTCCTCTGCTGGACACAATCACATCATTGGGTTCATGGTCAGTGTTACCCACTCTGCTCTCTCCAAAAGGCCTTTCCCCGTGGCTCTGAGTAACTCGGCATTGACAGCCAACACCCCCCCGGCTGTTCCCTCCATCGGTCGCGGGTCCCGTAGGAGCTACGGCGATGCGGTACCATGGGCTTAGCTCCCGTGCTGTGGTAACGAACCGGCACGCGGCTGCTTGGCGCTTCCCAACCCGTTTAACCATGGTGCCGCGACGGCAGCCTCTGGCTGTGCGTGGGTTGCGCATAGTCGGCAGAAGGCAATGCTTCCAGTCAGTAGCGGAGCTGCCTCCGTGCTTGTTCTGGGTGCATGCTTGTTCAGGCTGCCCTTGGGCCTTCACGAGAGCATCCTCCCCTCCTGTGAGAACTGGCACTGGCTCCCCACGGGATACACAGCTCGGGATGAGCACAGACGTTCACCCTTCATTCCACGTTGGGGTTCATCTGGGAATACTCACTTGATGGCAGTTGGTGGGTCACTTTAGGACCTTTTTGTCTCAGCACTGCTTGAGAGGATCACTCAGCTTAAGGAGTCTGGTTTGGTTCTCCCCCCTTTTCCCCAATTTTGTCAGACTTTAGCTGGTGCGTGACTGCTGCGGTTTGCTGGCGTGGGCAGGAGGGGCTGTGTTAGCACCCGGCCGTTTGGGATGGGCGTGTGAGAACAGCCTTTGGGCCTTGAGCAGGCACGGAGGTCCAGCACGAAGTCTGTTTGTTCTGTATTCACTAGTTGTGCAAAACCAGCAAACGGGATTTCACCAAATGAACAGGACTGATTTGGTAAAAGACATAAAAGACTGGACTCTCATTGTGCAGAGCGTGTCGTCTCGGCACAGTGCACAAGAGGCAAGTTGCGTAAGCCGTTAAAAAAAGCTTGATTCCTTCTGTATTCAACCCCTTGGGCTGTGATTTGTAACCCTTCCGTATCGTTCAGGCACTTGCTCTTGACCCCTGTAAGTCGCCTGTCAAACTTCAAAGCTCCCGGCTGCTTTGCTGACAGTAAGATCTACGAGTTCCTGGCTTTTTCCTTGTCGCCCGGAGCGTAGCGGCGGCTCCGTAGGCCCGGGGCACAGCTTGGCTGCTTATGGAAATGAATGCAGCGGCTTGGTACGTAAAAAAGCAGACCCGCTGCTGTCGGGCATCGGTGGTGGTGGTCACCAACCCCAGACGTCTCTTTTTGAACTGCAGAACAGGGTTTATCGGGGGAGAAGATCGCGCCAAGTCTTATCTCTGATGTTACGCGAAATCTAGAGAAAGAGGAAGCGCGACGCACGGAACGGCGAATGCTGGTTGTGCCGAGTTGTGCTAAAAGGACAACCTCCCTCCTTTTTGGC
>NW_010258081.1:0-13035 GCF_000690775.1 Eurypyga helias
TGATTCTATGATTCTATAACTTGTGGTTGTTGAGGCTCATCCTGTGCTCCTGAGAGAGGGAATCTCTGGAGCTGAAAGCTGTTTTCTGAGCGTGCTCTGAGCAAAAATAGTGAATGTAATATTTCATGATCACCACTGAAAAAGTCTTTAAACAGGAAACAGGGCTGAGATCAAAACTGGTGTTAGAAGAACAGCTTTCAGATCTGGCTTGCTCTTTTCTGAGTGATACATTTAACTCCTTCAACTGAAGATACTGCTTTCCTACTGCTGGAGTTGAAGCATAGCAGAGGCCAGTGGCTTTAGAATGATCCAACACTGAAGAATTTATAAATCTATATATTTTATTTATTTATAAATAAATTTCTCACCTTGATAATAAAATGTGGAAGCCGTGAAGGAAGACAACATCATAAATAAAAGAAAAAGCTTACAACAGAGGAAAAAATTATGTCCCATGTTGTAATGATCAGTGAATCAATTCTACACCTTGGAAGTATTCTGATAAACCAATTGAGGCAGTTGCACATTATATCATACAGAGAGAAAACTGCCACTCCCCGCAGAGTAAGACATCTTAGGTGTACAGCCTCTATCAGAGGCTAAGCTGTAACATTGTTTGTTAAAATATAAGTAAGTATTGTAAAGGATTTTAGCTGCACTGCATTTCAAGCTAGAAGAAGCTGGAGGACATCTGCCCTTCAAACTGCATGCCACCTGAACAAAGAAACAATGACAAACCTTGACCTAAAAACATTTGTTACATGCCTTCCCTGGCAGGCAGAAGCAGTGATGACAGTTGTATGTTACATCCAAGCCAAATAGTACTGGTGATGCTAATGCTGCATTTCTCCACAGGGGTACAGGTTTGTACCGTGGACAAGCACAACCAAGAGGTGTTGGGAGTGGCACTACAATGCAAAAATCCACAAGGCCGCCATCACACAGAGCATCAACATTATTTTCAAAAAGGGACTAATGACTTGGATTGATTTTGATTTTTCATAGGTGGTGTGGGTCAGAGAAGATGAAGGTGCATGGTGGTTAAAGCATAAATCCTCTGAGATAAGAAAAAAAAAAAACAGCAGAAGACTGCATGAGGCTCTCACTTGATGATGAGGAAGAAATATCCTATCCCAGCACAAGGAGCGGATGGCCTGAGCACAGCAATTCAAATCAACCTCCTCAGAACACTTCGCTGCCATGGAGGGAGGCATTCAGGCTTTCTTCCCTCTAACCACAGGCAAACACTGTATCTCCCAGCACTGAAAACCAAGGCAAATTCTGTTCTATGGAAACGAATGTTGTGATTCTTTCCTATAGGAGCTGACACTGGGTCTGGAAACAGACTAGAATTCCTGAGCTGCTGTTCACCTGCTGGCAGGGCAGCGGTGGCATCTGAGCTCAGAAGCAGTATTGCCCACAGGAGGACTGGGGAGGAAGGAGGGGGCACAGCCATGTGGCTCTAACAGCATTGCATAAATCAGGGACACACACACAGAGCACTAATGAGTGCCAACACAGGGACTACCGGAAAAAAATTTTGGGTCCTAGAATTACAAAAGACCCATTTCCAAAGATCCACATCTTGTACAGCAAAAAGCCACTCTATTCAGTGCAGACAGATTCACTCCTTGTGTTACAAAAATCACTGTCTTTCACCAGTAAGTGCAGGGTCCAAGAGGTGCTGCTTTGCACAAGGCTCGATCACCACAGAATGGTTTGGGTTGGAAGGGACTTCAAAGACCTAGTTCCAACCCCCTGCCATGGGCAGGGACACCTTCCACTAAACCATGTTGCTCAAAGCCTCATCCAGCCTGGCCTTGAGCATTTCCAGGGATGGGGCATCCACAACTACTCTGGGTAAATGGTGAAGAGATGGAGACACCAAGCAACCAGGAGTGCCCATCATCCTTGTGTGCACCCAGGAGATCTCTTGCCCGCTCTGAATAGTCCTGCTGATCAGCACCAACACCTTACCCTGTCCTGCCGAAACACTGAAGGACATAAGAACAAACCTATTCACAGTCACCTCAGAGGAAGGGATAAGACCTATCAGCTGCAGAGACTCTGAGCCTAATGCAAAGTCCACTGATGTCAACTGAGAGAAATACGGTGAAGCAGCACAGCTCTCTGCAATTGAGGCTGCATCAGCATCTGGCTGCTGCCTGGGCCAGCACAGCTCTCCTTGCAACCTGTCCTGCAGGCAAACCAGCAGTCTGCTGACCCAGGAGTGCCAAGATGTGGGCAGCTTCCTGTGTGACATCCATGAAAATCATATAATGAGGTGATCTGTGTATCTGGAATGATCTGCGCTTGGTTGTGAAATAGCAGCGTCTCAGCCCAGAAAGTATGGGTGGAGCAGCTCTTGGTCTGGAGAAGGGAGCCTAGGGAGCACTGTGCCATTGGGTCACAGTTCCCATACTCACCAGATCAGACTGGAGTGGTTCTCCCTTGGACACAGAGGAGTGCATGGATGTAAGCCTATACTGCTGTGATAGAAAGAATGTGCTGGGTATCACTGGGTGTAGCTCTGTGATCAAGTTTTTCACCTGCTTGAGTGAAAAACACAGCTGTAGTTAGTTTCTCTGATTCACAGTGAGGGCAGCAGCCCTCATCTTTCCCCTTTCACGTGCTGCTTGGGGCTGGTGGTCTTCATCTGTGGGTTCCCTGCCCATGGGCCTCCAATGTGGCCAGAAGACCTTCTGTCCTGCTCCAGTAGAGTGTCTTACTTCTGAGAGGTGTCAGGTCCCACATCAAAATTGACAAGATGTCAGAATTGGGGATCTTTAATCAGACATATGCTGAAGTTACCCTGTTGTCTCCTACATCCTACAGTGATGAGGTGGGCAGCATCCTGCATGGCAGACACCGGACAGCACAGAGCATCAGCCACAGAGATGGCAATATGTTGGGAATAGTGATTTGCACCAGCTCTCCTCCCTGCCACTTCTAGCACAGCCAGCAAGATGCATATCAGAAGAATATGCCATGGCCCTGTCCCTGAACTGAATTAGAGCCCATGATCATGTCTCTGGCCAGCACTGAGAGAAAGCTTTGTTTGTCACTAAAGATCCATATTAAGACTTGGTAAATTGTGCTGGCCAAGAGGAGAGGAGGGAGCAGGAGTCAGGGAGTCCAGCAAGGCCTGGGGCAATGCAGCTGAGATAGGAGCTCAGCAGAGGGGCTCACTGTCTCAGTTTCATGTCAAAATTATCTTCCAAAAGGGACACACAGATAATTTAAACATGATTTTCTTTTTTTTAAATACCTGAAGTTCTATCCTTCATCCTATAACAGACTGAGGTTCAAAAAGTGCCAGTTATCACTATGTTGATTAACAGTTCACAGAGCAATGAGACAAGTCATAGGATGTCCTCTAAATCTTGCTATTGAGAGTGATTACTTGGCCTTGGGTAATGAATTGGCCCTATTATATAGCAGCTGGCACAGGAGAAGCAAATCTGCTGCTCAGGCAGCTCATTACATGAGCAGGGCTGGAACTGCTCAGCCATGTGCTACACACACAGTCCTCAGCAGGATTTTTCAACTTAATTCTGCAGATAGTACACACATTTCTCCAGGACTTCAAAATATACTACATTCATCAATCCAGTTTCTGGCTATTCCTCTCTGAGTTAAGCATTTGTCCACCCCTGGGAAACATAATTCCACTTATGTGCAATTTCTGCATGGCCCTTTGCCGTATCGGTATGAACTTCCAACTGCTTTAATTCTTCATTCTTTGCCATCCCTTGCAAAATCTGTCACTCCAAATCTCCATTTTTCCCCTCCAAACTCTTCCATACTAATTATTACTTCTCCCCCACTGCCAAAACCTTGCCAGCTCTTGATGTTGCCTCTTCTACAATCAAGCTTCCCTTCTGCAGCAACTGAAACTGCTCTTACCATGCATCAGTTTGTCATTGTAGGCCTAGCTTTGTGGTATATGGCTCAAGGAGCATGTGGGCACACAGCAACTGCAGGGTTTTGTTTTGGAAACATGAGTATATGAATTAGAAAGGATCAGGAAGAAAAAGCAGACCCATCCAGACAATTTAAAAGAACATTCTGAAAGTGCCTATAGATTACTAAAGGACAAAAAAAGGCAAAATGACAGAATACACTCAATAGCAATGTTATAGTCATAATGGCATGAGCATGTGTTAAGTACTCTTGGGAATGCTGATATCTTCTGTTAGACCAAGTATCACAAGCATGCTTGTGAAAACATAAACTCCTTTCTGTGAAGACTTTAGGAAGAAGTAGTGGGGGAGTGAGAAAAGTACTGTGCAAAATAAAAATTGATGAGTCAGAGGGAAAGGAGAAGAAAGACGGAGTTAAGGCTTCTTAAGAGTTAAGTCAAAAGTCAGCCACAAAAGCCTGATGATGCAGCTCACTCCTCAAACATTTCAAGAAAAGGAGTGAGGAGTGTTGTAAGTATTTGCAAATTATACATCATTTGTATCTTGAGGCAGAAGCCTGAAAAGCTTCAGTAAGTCTCCAATGAACAGGTAACATCAGAGCAAACAAGTGATAAATGCAAAGTATTACATATGGCGGTAATAATTGGAATCCTATATGTATCTTTCATGTCCCAAACAATGTCCACCAGTGAAAAGTTCCTTGCTCCTTCCCTCTCTTTTCCACAAAAGCTGGTCCCTTGGCAGCCCAGAGAGATCTCAGGAGGAGGATGCTTCCTTTTAATCTCTTCCATGGTCCCCATTCCACTTCCATATTTTTCCTCAGCTGTCTCAGGGTTGCTTGACCATGTCTCTGACTGAATGGGTGTGAGAAGACTAGCAGAGGCCATGAGGAATGCTGAAATGCCAGAAAGGACAGTGCAGTTTTAGTAGATCAGATTTAACTCTGAGCTAACATATCTGCCTCTGAAAGTTAAGGAAGATTCTACAGGGGGTTCAAGATAGAGGAAAATATGTGAAGATAAAATGAGTATCTTGGGACTTCTTATTATGCTGTGATGTGCTTTGCTCCTTCCTCACTTTCACGCCTTTCTTCCTTTTACCCATTCCTGGACTCCAAGTCCAAGAGGGCATTTCAAAGACTAAAATTCAGTGCTAATGGGAAAACCTGATGACTGGCAGACTGCGTATCCAGCCCAGAGCAAGCTCCTGCTTTGTCTCCATGTGATGTGTTAAAGACTTGCAGCATTGCCCCTGCTCTGGCAGCTTCACCAGCAATGCTGCCCAGCTCCGGATGTCGATGTGGCATTGCAGTGGAAGCAGTGTCGCAGCTGGGCTGGGCAGACCCTCTGCAGCTTTTACTTCAACGCCATGCCTTCCTTGCTTTGGAGCACTCGGTAGGACAGCTATGGAAAACTCACTCACATGCCTTCTTTACAGACCTTGGCCAGATTCATCTTATGATAAAACATCCCAGGTCTTCACAAGATTTTTTTATTTTTAATTACCTTTTACTGACCTTTTTTACATCCATGGAAAACCAACTGACAAGGCAGAACAGAGAGAGGCACAGAACTGATCAATAGGGGCACATGCAATGATAGCAAATGAAATAGTTAATGTTGAAGTTATTTTGTTCATAGCATACACCCTGGAAACTGCTGTAGCAGAGGCCCAGTGGGCTGTGGAAAGCTGCCACAGAGCTGGGAAAGCCCAGGAAGATCTGTGCAGTAAACCCGGTGCTCAGACCAGCATTGGAAGACCACGGTGCTTTTTCTGCCAGCATCACAGTAAGAAAATCAGTGGCTCAAGAATATCTACCCAGTTTACTCTTACAAACTACAAATCCAGCAAGAAGCATCAGACAGATCTCAACCAATGTCAAAGAAAGATTTTTGACCTTTGAGTCAACACCGTTTTGGAGTTCAAAGATCAGGGACCAAAGTCACCTGTCAGTCAGTCTAAATTCACTCTGAAGTGGGCCATAACAACAACTGAGTACTGGGGGGGGACTGCTACTGCTAAATGTGTTCTTCTACAAAATGCAGAGTGGTAGCCTCTGAATAACCCATGACATCCCCCTTCTAGAATTTGCCAGCAAAAAAGCAAACCACAAACGTCCTAGGCTAATACAAAAGCTACTTGGATAGCATAATGTGGAAAACTAGATTACTTGCGTGAGCAAAAAACTTTCACTGCTACTACATACACCTGTAAAAGGAGTGCTTCCCAGGACAGTCACCACAGTGTGTTCAGAAAAGGTACCATGCAGATGGAGTATTACCAGCAAGTCTACAGCCCATGAAGAACAGCCTGCTCTCCGCCTCTACCAAAACATTTTTTCCAGTCAAAAGTGCACTTTTGCTGGTATGGCAGGTATGCGAGGGGCTCTTGCTGGCTCAGCCCTCTCCCATGCCTAACCCCTATGCTGCATAGGCTCAGCCTGTCTGCTAGCACTACAGATACAGTGCAAATCTGTAGAGCTGATAGCCCAGGTTTCCTGCCACATACCAACTGTTTACATGAGGTCTTAATAGGGAATGTTTTACACAGTGGCATGACAAAAATTTCCAACTACACTGAAGCATACTTACATTTTTCAAGACAATACTTGTTGAAGAACTATGTTCTTAAAAAACAGAGGCTGAACAAACTGTTGGCCTTGATTTTACCCTGTTCTGCACTCTAAGTGGATCATACCAATAAAGGGGAGTGTGACATAATTAAATACAGCCAATGACAGTTCAAACTGACATGAACTGATGATAGCATGTAAAGCACAAAATGGGGACTACCAAGTTCATTATGCTTCTTTCAGATTTCCCCAGATCCCCTTCCCTGTCTGCAAATGTGGAACCATGCATCAATACTGGAAATGTGCAAAGCAGGGAGCAGCCACTGCAACATGGCCCAAGCTTTTGGGAGGCTTCCAGCAAATGTGTCATGTGTGCACAGTAAATGAGGCACATTCCATAAACACTGGATTCTGAAAAAACTGCACAGAACAAATGCTCCCTGAAATGTCAGAAATTAAAGACAGAAATATCATTGTCTTACGTCAAATATTCCAAAACACAAGTTAGCACTGCTGCCTGACTGCCATGCTCAGCAGGCTGACTCCCCATGCTCTGTTGATGGTGCGAACAGGATGAACACATGCAACATGAAAAATACCACTCTTGCAGCCCTGAGCTGTAGCATGGCCACAGCAAAAATAATTGTAACAGTCCCAAATATTTCCCAAGACAGATACTATCTGCAATGCTGCAGCACTACATACTTGCTCTTATTATTGTGGGACTTCTCCAAAAAAGAAGCATGTCCTATCTTTGGGATTGCACTTTGTGTCAGAAATCAGTGAAATAATTAAAACAAGTCCTGAGTACATACTCAGACATTTAAGATTCTGGTAATGCAGAATCAGGGTGCATTACTGGTAATAATGTGTTCTATGAGACATAAGCAACCATGGAAAATAAACAATCATGGTGAATAAAACAAATGTTTAATAATCTGGCTATTTAAATGTCTAGTTAATTCTACCTGGTCATTCATTAACATACAGGTAAAAGTGAAATAAGCAGAGAAAACCAAACCCCAAGAAATCTGCCAGAATCTTCTGGTCCTGGTTTCAGAGTTAAATTTTCCAGTTTGGACATCTAAATAAAGAATTTCTTAGAAAATACAGAGTCTCTGGCATCTTCTTATCATTTCTACTGTGTCTTTTTAGACTACATTCAGTATAAAGTACCATTTAATACATTCAGCACTCACTGTTTGCAGCACAACAATCAAGACACTGACAGAGTATTTTGCACCCAAGTTCAAGACTCTTTAGAGTACCCCATGCCTATCACTGCAGAAATCACTCATGTTTGTCTACAGGATGCCTGTCCCATGCAGAGCACAGAGAGAATGGGGAATTCTTTAGTGATCTAAGTGATCTTCAAGTGAGTCTTTAAATGATGCACATTTTTATCTTTGCTGTATATCCACCCCTAACATGCAGGTGAATGGCAACATAACATCGCCAAGGTAGACATCTGCTTTTGGACTGTCCTTGTAATCCATGCACAGAAAGACGTCCTTCCAGATCAAGCCTCCTGTGACATCTTTTAGCTAAGGATAAAGAAAAACATCTTCTAAAATTCTGTCCTGTGCAACTTCTGCAAGGCCACCAATGTGATTGTTCTCACCTGCTGCAGGTGCAGCAACCATGAGCCCAGCTTCTGCAACACTCCAAATTGTGCAGATGACAGAAGAGCTCACAAAAAATGCCATACCTGTCAGTAAGACCCTTCCTTTCACAAATTTTGGGTATTTATGGTGCTATTAAGATTTTTAATTCTATCTGTAACTTCAACGGTCCAAGACAATTATAACCAGATGCATGAGAGATGGCACTCTTATGAGTGAGGGATTGTGAACTGTGGTATCACATCTCCTTCACTTTCTCATGAGCTTTAAGATTCTTCAGAAACCTTGATCAAAAAGTGGTCTGGCATCAAAATATATTTTTCTCATGCTTTTAATATGAGAAAATCGATTATTTAATTTTTTCATATTTTCCAGAAATGTCAATGGTCAGCTGACCAGAAGTTTCAAATCTGAAAAGACACAGAAAGTCACAGGTATGAAACATGAAACTTTGAAACTAAAACACAAAGCAACACCATACGATTCTCATTGTCACTCCTATCTCACAAATGCCCCACTTTGGACAAAGGCTTTCTGTTGAATCTCACAAAGCAGCCCAGCCTCGGCAGCTGTGAGTGCTGAAAACTCTGCCCAACACCCACAGCAGCCTATTATCTACAGCCTTGCGAATCACCTCCTTTGCCTTCCTTGGTCATCCCCACTGGGAGTTATCCCTGCACCAGAAGAATCAAAATGATTCTTCTGTGCCTAGAGGAGGTGCTGTGCCCAATTCGGATGTGGTTGCTGCTCCTCCCCAGCACCATTTCTCAGTGGCAGCAGAACAGCGTGAACACTCAAGGCAGTGCCACAGGCATCCCTGGGCAGGGTCTGCAGGAGATGTAGTACCAGTTCCAGCCTGGCACTTGCTCAGTCAAGTAGCTTAACTGCTAAGCTTGTAGCATCAGAAGATAAATATCATACAGGTTTCCTGAGCACAACAACATGCTCACTCCCTAGCTGCTTAAAAACCACAAAAGGTGTTAGCACCCACAGTCTTATCACACTGGATTAAAGACCAGATTCCTCTTCCATCACACAAGACCACATATTGGAGCATTACTTGTTCCACAGAGTATCCTTAGACAAAAGCAGTGTTAGCAGCTGCATTTGTACCCCAGGTTGTCATACATCCTTGCAATCCTTGTAGACTTTTTATGTTGACTTTTTAAGACCTCTATGGCTTTTTATGTTGAAATGATTTTTGAGTAGAGAGATGGAGGAACAAGAGAGTGTGAGACAACAAACTCCAAGGATGTAGAACCTGCTAAGAAAGCAAAGCACTGTTGCCATATGCAGGAGGTATTGATGCCACGTGCAAAGAGCCCAGGCCCCAGGTACTCAGAACCAGTCAACTACACAAACCTTTCTACAGTCATCAGGAAAGGCTCTGTTGCAGTATGTAGCAACATCTCCTCTCTTCCAAGTGTATCATACACATTATATAGCTCTCATGACAGCAGAAAGCAACTCCTCCTGCCAGCCTTCACTGTGGCAGCACACAGCACAGCTGTCATGTCATAGCACTAGCTACAGTAATGCTCATTTCTAGGACTGGATGGATATTTTCTGAAGTCATCAGGAAAGGCTCTGTTGCAGTATGTAGCAACATCTCCTCTCTTCCAAGTGTATCATACACATTATATAGCTCTCATGACAGCAGAAAGCAACTCCTCCTGCCAGCCTTCACTGTGGCAGCACACAGCACAGCTGTCATGTCATAGCACTAGCTACAGTAATGCTCATTTCTAGGACTGGATGGATATTTTCTGACATAACGTTTTGGGGTTTTTCTTCGTCAAAATACACTCCATCACTAACATGAAAAAAAGCGAAATACAAACTATAATGATAATTTTTTCTCTCTAAAAATAGGGGTTTCATTACAATACTGTTTCACATCAATGTTCAAAAGTTGAATTTTCTCATGAAATGGAGTTCTCCTTGCTTATCAGCTGTCAGGTTCTACTTTCTCCTTAAGCAAACTGCCTCCTTGGATCATAGCAGCTTACAACATGATACAGCTTGGCACAGAAATCCTCTACATACGTTCTGCTATTACAAAATAAATCACAGGCATTATAATTTCTGTGAATTCCTTTCATCCTTTTCCTCTATGACTACCTGGGCACAAAGAATGAATCAGGTCGTGCCATGCCACGCCTCCTGCCACAGAATGCGCCCCAACCTCCAGGCTCAACTGTTCACATGTTTCAATTTCCATGTGGCAGATGTTACAGGTTGAGTTAGCCGAGATCAATTATCCCCCCAAATATTACACAGCAGTGGAAATAATGTAACTCTCTAATGTCAGCACATGTACCATGCATTAGGGAGAAGCGTGCAATTCTTTCCTTCCTAAGTGCCTCACGGTTCTAGTAAATCAAGCTGTGAAAGTGCAAACAAGACCAGTGGCAGTTCGCAGTCCTACTCAGTCCAGCTCACTCAGTCGGATTCCAGAGCCACCTTCATCCATCCTGGAAGCACACACTGTGCTTCATACAGAGGCTTACATTTGTGGGATGACTGAAGCTATAAAAAGTGCTGACAATTTTCAGCAAATTTGCATATGTTGCTACTGCTGCTGCTTATACAAGTGATTTCTAGCTAACCACAAATACAAAAAGCAATGCCCAAAATAGATTTTAAAA
This sequence comes from Eurypyga helias, assembly GCF_000690775.1. Classification (NCBI taxonomy): domain Eukaryota; kingdom Metazoa; phylum Chordata; class Aves; order Eurypygiformes; family Eurypygidae; genus Eurypyga; species Eurypyga helias. The sequence continues at coordinate 10,766 of NW_010258081.1, forward strand.
CAAACTGCTTGCAAATGTGACTGAATGACACATCTCCCTCCTCTCTGAAAAACACTTCTCTAGAAAGAAAACCACTTCTAGCAGACACAACAGCCAGTGTTTCCCAGTGGGTTGCATGCAAAGTACCTTTTGGAGTACGTACCCCAGAGGTCTAACACCACCTCATCCTCTTGACATCTATGCTGCCCTGCACCAATAAAGGTTGTGACAAACTCTGACACATCTGAGACTTGTCCTAGGTTGGTGTCAGGTCTGGAGCTGAACAGATCTTTGTACACACATCATTGTCCCAAGCATCTCTGATGCAGGTGGGGTGAGAAGGCAGTCAGCCTCTGGGTAGGAAACACTTTTGTTGCCTTCAGCTGTTAAGAAATGCCTCACTGTATGACACCCACATTCTACCTGCTTTATACCTGTGTTCACCATAGAAGTGATGGCTTGAAGAACTGCGTATCACCTGTGTCTGCACAGATTGCCCTTCATACCAGGCTGGGAGGGACAATTGCTTAACCTGGGACTGCAACAGTCTGGTACAGAGGATTCCTGCATGGTGCTGCTCAAATGGTCAAAAGGTCAGGAAAATATATAAAAGCATGCATGAGGGAGGAAATGGTCAAAAGATGCAGCTGCTAGTTTCTGACTTTCAGGTCTTATGGCTAACATAGCTAGAAATCACCAAAGGAGGGGTGATGGTTGAAACTTATAGTATATCTATTCAATGGACTATGGATCACAAGCAACAACAACCCTCCTTGCCCAGACACTTGAGTTTGCAGAAGTGTTGCTTGCTCACAGATCAAGATCAGTCAAAGCAAAACCATATGAATTCAGCAGCACTCCTTGGGACTCTTCTGGTGTCAATGGATTCTCATCTTCAGGAAATGTTGGTTGGGGGCTGTTTCTCCATTAACCTACGATCTACAAGAGCACAGCAGTATAAGAAGCAGTACTTGGCTTCGCAGCACAGAGAGGACAAGGACATACTGGAGAGAGTCCAGCAAAGGGACACAATGACGATTAAGGGAATGGAGCATCTGTCATACAAGGAAAGGCTGAAAGAACTGGGACTGTTTAGCATCCAGACAAGACTCAAGAGGGATATTATGAATGTGTATAAAATTAAGAGAATTAGGCTTGTTCAGCCTGGAGAAGAGAAGGCTCCAGGGAGATCTTATAGCACCTTCCAGTACCTGAAGGGGACCTACAAGAAAGCTGGTGGGGGGCGTTTTACAAGGGCCTGTAGTGACAGGATAAGGGGGTAACAAGTTTAAATTGAAAGGGGGGAGATTTAGATGAGATATCAGAAGAAAATTCTCCCTGGAGAGGGTGGTGAAGCACTGGAACAGGTTCCCCAGAGAACCCGTGGATGCCCCATCCCTGGAAGGGTTCAAGGCCACGCTGGATGAGGGTTTGAGCAGCCTGGTCTAGTGGAAGGGGTCCCTGCCCATGGCAGGGGGGTTGGAACTAGATGCTCTTTAAGGTCCCTTCCAACCCAAACCATTCTGTGATTCTATGATTCTATGAAACACGTATGCAGGGTGGCAGTAAAAAATAAAACAGAAAAAGACTGTTCTCAGTGATAACCAGTGAAAGAATAAGATGCAATAGGCATAAATTAAAACATAGGAAATCCCTTTATAATGTAACAAAAAAATTGACGGTAGTCAAACACTGGAACAAATTGCCCAGAAGGGTTGTGGAGTCTCCACACTTGCACATATATTCAAAACCTGACCAGACATGTCCAGGGAAGCTGGATGAGCTGACCTCCAGAGCTACTTCAAACTCAGCAGTTCTGTGAAGAATATTGCAGTAGCATCCCTGACTGCTACCATCCAGTTGCAGGAACCCATCTGGAACTCGATGATGGAGCTAATACTCTTTCTTGCTCACTGTGCTCTCTGATTTTGATAGTCTTGGTTTATGACAACTTTTGCTCTGACAACTGTATCCTTGCCAGAGCTCACAGTAGCACCTTGTTGCTGGCTTATCCGTACCACACACTCCTCCAGCTTTCATTGTTTCCATCACTGCCATGAGCAGGAACCTCCACCCATCATTGTTTTCATCTAATCCACCACTGTGGGCTTGCAGCAACCACAGGAGCAGGAACTAACGGGTGCCAAACACCTTTACCTCTTTACCTCCCTGTGACTCCCTTGTCTCACATTTACTACAGCTTTGGTCCTTTTCCTTGATCAGTGATGAATGAATTTAAAATACATTTTTTGCTAGCAAGAGAACTCAGGAGGCAAAGGCAGCAATTCCTC
>NW_010258081.1:13045-14845 GCF_000690775.1 Eurypyga helias
CCCACAAGCCACCTTCATGGTTTTCTCAGAGCTGTCCAACTCCACATTTGCCATTAAAACCATCAGCCGCAGATACCCCTTTGTGTTTGCAAGAGCTGAGAACTACACTCGGTGAAAGTGCACATGAGGGGGCTGAGGAGGATGCTGCTGCCCCATCCTCAGCACACTAGACCCATGTGGCAGCATGCTGATAATCAGTGCTGGCATCTCCAAAGCCCAGCTGCCTGTGAGAAGATGCAGGTGCTGTTGGTGCAGCACATTTCTTCCCAAGTCAGAGACAGCATCAGGAACAGTAATTTCTGCTCTTTCATCCAGCTGGAACCAGCATGCTGCAGACTGGCTGATAAACTAACTGCTCAAGGATAGAGGAGATTCCCCCCTCAGCTGCTGTCCTTCAAACCTTTCTCACTTCCTTCTTTCAGCTCAGGACCAAAACTCAGTGCAGACTTTAGAGTAGCGCAGACAGAGATTTCAGTTGGTAAATGTGAAACTGTATAAATGAGAATATTCAGCCTGCCTGTGTATACACAGTGGCAGGCTTAAAGTTAAAAGGCTTCAGAAGAAGGCCATCCCCTTTTGGTAGCATCTAGCCACCTGACAGACATTGCTGTTAGGAGAAAGGGTGTGTGCTGTGTAGGGCAAAACATGCCAGCCCTGGCATGCCTTAGACAATGCCATGCGTCATGTTCATTCACTGCTGTGGCCGGCCATCCTTCAGAACAATGAGTTACAGGGCTCTAGAGAGGAGAACAGGTACCTGCTGGAGTGAACTGGGCATGGGAAAGTGAGGGCAGGACAGAGGGTGGGAATAAATAATGTCTTCCTCTTTCAACAACAGTGTGTTGTTAAGTTCTTCTCAGAAATTTAGACAATGCCATGCGTCATGTTCATTCACTGCTGTGGCCGGCCATCCTTCAGAACAATGAGTTACAGGGCTCTAGAGAGGAGAACAGGTACCTGCTGGAGTGAACTGGGCATGGGAAAGTGAGGGCAGGACAGAGGGTGGGAATAAATAATGTCTTCCTCTTTCAACAACAGTGTGTTGTTAAGTTCTTCTCAGAACATACTGCTGCACCTTACCCGAAGATGCGGGGCCACGGCTATCCAAAGCCAACATAAGTGCCAGTTGGTACTGGAAGGAGAATCATGTTCATGGCCCCATCTGGCTATGCACTGTCATCACCTCCCTGACATCAGGTGCAATGTCAGTGTGGTTGAATGGGGACTTAGAGCAGAGAACAGTGGACAGTATTTCTACTGTGGTGTCTTCCAGTTAGATCAGGTCCATGAACAAACTAGCTCCATACTTGAACACAAGGGAAAGGCTACCTGCACAGAGCTGTGAGAGACACACACACAGATCTTCTCACACATCCACTCTACTGTAATGTGTGCAAGTACCTGTGGTCCTGTTGATTTGGTTAATTAGCTCTCATATGACATATTTATTAACTTCAGCTCACAGTCCTTATTAGACACCACCTCCGGAGAAAAGGAAAACATGCTTGGTACTTGTTTTTGTTACCTTCTTTCTGAAGGTTTGCTCTAGAGAAAAGAGGTTGGGCTGCATGGGCAATTGGTCTGCAGCAAAGTTTTCAGTGGCATATGAGTCAAGGGTCAGAATAGCCCATCTCGAGGGCTGCAGGCACCAATACGAGCACAGTGCATCTTGCTCATAGAATCATTTGGGTTGGAAGGGACCTTAAAGATCATCTAGTTCTAACCCCCGTGCCATGGGCAGGGACACCTTCCACTAGACCAGGTTGCTCAAAGCCTCATCAAGCCTGGCCTTGAAGACGG
>NW_010258081.1:15423-17339 GCF_000690775.1 Eurypyga helias
TTTAAGGATGGGGTTTACATTCCTTTTCTAGTCAGCAGGACCTTCACCAAACCGCCATGACTTCTCGCATATGATAGATAGAGGTATCGCAACCCCATCCGCCAGTTCTTTCAGGACCCATGGATGTATTCCATCAGGTCCTATGGACTTGTGCACTTTCAGGTTCCTCAGGTGTTCCCAAACTTGATCCTTACTGACCATGGGTGGCTGTCAGACTTAAGTAGGAAGAGAGGAGTTTCAAAGAGGGAGATGATATGAAAGCAAAATTATTGTGCATGCAGAAGTGATTTACCACTGTCTTCGCTAAGCAGAGTTTGTCTCATCTCATGCTACAGTTTATCTCAAACAATTCCTAAATTCCTGGTTAGATGTGTAAATATTTAGCAATTTGTGAAACCAAAACATTCACATCTCAGTAAATGATCTTGTAGGTGGCAAATCTGACAAACAAAATGAGTACCACATTGTTAAACTAACAAAAAAGGAAAAAAATAATCCCAAGTGCTTCAGTAGCACAGAAAATTCCCCAGTCTCATTCTTGCAGCACTGAATGGGGAAATTGTGCTTCTACATTCCTGTCTTTCTGGGTAAGAACAAGAAATGGAATCTAAATGGAAACATCACAGATTTTTTAATGCATTATGACTAGAGAAACCAGAAGGCAATTCCAGATCTATAGGTAAAATGGCCTTTTGCACAGCTTTTGCTCACTGGACATTGCTCTGAATCCATCTTTTGGGCCTGATTCTGCTCAGAGCTCTGCTTCCTGCCATGCTGGATTCCCCAGAGGGTGTGCTTGGAAAACCTGGGGTAGGTAGCCTTGCATGTAAGCAAAACAGGCTGTCCAATTCCCCTTAGAAACCTGGATGACAAACAGAGGCTAACCCGAGAAACACTGTACTGCTAACCACTTCAGCCTAGTCACCACAGCGACACTGCTTCAGGAGACCATTTCCATATCCATACCCTAGGTTAAATTACAAATGACAACAGGTCATAGTCAGTGAGGGAAGGACCGATGGGCTCACGGCAGGTTCTTGCTTTGGTGCATGAGATGTTTCATATTTCACCTTCCGAACTGCAGAGGTTGCGAAGGCACTCTTCATGGACATATATTTTACACTCCCATTTGTCTTGTTTGCATAGGAGAGAAAGTAATAAACAAGTTCATACACAAGCAGTCCTGAGGTGGGAATACAACTACTGCCTTAGCTATCAGGGCCCTGAAAACAACTGAAGCTAACAGAACTGCTCAGCATCCTGACGGGAAGTCCATGACCTTTGAGTCTGAGCAGCTGACTCCTAACTGTGCTGGGGCTCTCAGGGGCAATGCCGCACATAAGGCAGCAAGGTGTCTCCAGGCAGCTGAGGAACTGTTGCAACAGAAGGGACGTATCTGAATTACCTCTTCCACAACATAAAGCCAAGAGATGTTCAGTGAAAGGAAGTGAGAGGAAGAGCAAGAGGGAGAGGAAGAGGGAAGGGGAGAAGGAGGGAGGAGGGAGAGGTACTTGCCCAGCATCTGGCCCACATGTATGACTGACAGGAGCTGTATCACCTCAGCCACTGACTTCTGCTGCTCTTTAGTAATTTGAAAACAGGAGAAGGGAGGGGAGGCGGTACGTACTGAACCCTGCCACTCCATGGCTACGACTGAGGGTACCATGGCTGCTGGAGTGCGACCGGGCAGGCTGCTCTTTCTCCGAGTGCCGCATACTGTTAACAGCACAGTCCAGCCCTGGGACGGCCGGGCACCTGCTCTGCCCTGAGCACAGGGCAGAGCTATACCAAGGTGGGTCCCCGACAGCAACGCCGGCATGCAGCCGTGAGCTGCCCCGCTCCAGCACTGCTGGCACCCCCACTGCCAGCAAGGCGGGGGGCTGGGGCTCCTCCGCTGGCGGCCAGCGGGACGGCCC
>NW_010258082.1:0-13224 GCF_000690775.1 Eurypyga helias
CTCGGACATCGAGCCGTTGACCACTTGAAGCTCAGGGACGTCTGTGCCCCTCTTGAACATTCATGATTCACATGAATTCGACTGCCGAATCTATGCAGGCTCCTTGTAGATCTCTGTTCTGATCTGTCTCCTTTGCCTAACTGGAGAAATCTGAAATGTTCTGTCTGATCTGAGGTTACATCTTTGATACCTTGCTGTGCAGCACCACTACAGAGAGGGTGGTGAGGCACTGGAACAGGTGCCCAGAGAACCTGTGGATGTCCCATCCCTGGAAGTGTTCAAGGCCAGGCTGGATGAGGCTTTGAGCAACCTGGTCTAGTGGAAGGTGTCCCTGCCCATGGCAGGGGGGTTGGGATTGGACGGTCTTTATGGTCCCTTCCTACCTAAACCATTCTATAATTCTATGATTCCCAGTTTCATCATAGCTACAACAATGTTATATCTTCCTCAGTCCACCTGAACTCTCCTTTATCCCCTCATCCTGGCCTGTCTTTCAGGCTTGTGGCTAGGATCTTCAAGTCAGACATCCTTCTATGTCCTCTGGTCCTGAGGTGCTTATTATGCCTGGCAAAGCATTTCTCCATTCACCTAAATATTTTTATTCTCAGTCATGGTTATTGCAACATGATATTCTCCTAGAATGTGAGATTTCTGCATTCTTGTTTCCCAAACAGGCAAGTGCATCCTGACGCATGGGGATCATTGTTCCACCCCATTGCTATCACATCTTTAGAAGATCCTGCTGCTCTTCCTTCTCCTCCACTCCTGGTCTCTTCTGACAGGATTCATTATTTGGAACTGGTTATATGCATGGACCATCTACTCCTTCTGTGGTTGTACAGCCCCTAGCGCAGCAGGCTTTGGGTCCTTGGTCAAACCTTCCTAGCACCCTGATGGCACCAACTAGAAAGAGCAGCAGCAGCAACAAACACCTAGCAGGATGGCTTTCATCTGCCAGTACAACTGACATGGGAAGATCTCTAAGGGTATGCAGACTTTCAGCCTGCACAGACTGGCACAGCTGTAGCCCTGCCCTTCCCTCAGTCCCTTGGAGGTCCTTCCTGTCCCTACACCACCCTAGGACGTGGGAAGACAGTCTGGGGAGAGGAGCCAGCATGAAAGCTGGAGTGACAACACCGTTATGGATCCTTTCAGCATTGTTGCCAGGTTACATCAGCTGCTGTTTGTAGGGTTGCAGCCTAACTGATGCTGGAAGCACATGCAAAGCTGGAGTTCCTTCCCGTTTCTGTTTCACTTCCATCTAGTACCATCACATTGCACTAAAAGCTGTTAATGCCTTAGCTGATGCTTCAATTAACACCTACATTTAATTAAGTTGACTGCCCACAAACATAATATAGAAAAGGAGATCTTTTCAGCTTTCAGTGACAAATAGACTGACTTCTACATTTGTGCAACAGTTGTTCTGATTACTCTGCCCTCAGATCCTCTTCCTGAATTTAAACATAAAGGAAAACATTTGTTAAAGCAATTCAAATGGAGGTTTCCTGGTTTTACAGCAAACACAACTTCAAAGTCACAATTCGTCATTCATGAACCCTGTATCAGGTTTGGTTCTGCTCCTCTTCTTCCCTGACAAGATAGTCAGAGAATTTGGGGGGAGAGGTTTGCTTTTTATTTTAATTTTTGAAAGGGATGTTATTTTGGGGTAAATCCTGTGAGTCAGCAGAAAGTGCAGGAGTAGAAAGCTCATGTTGAAACATCTAAAGAATTGTGCATCTTGTTCTGCTTAATTCTTCTCTGATGTTGAAGTTACTAGCATCAATTGTGTCTTACAAAAAAGCACTGCATGTGTGGAAGTGTGACCCACAGGGAAAAATCAAGGGGATATTGTGATATGCTAAAATCAAACTGCAAACCTAGAAAGTCCAGGCCCAATAACCAAGGATCTTAAAACCGCAGCATGACCTCATTGACAAGCTTCCTTGCCCCGAAGTCCTCAGCAGCAGTCACACCTCATTTATCTGACCGTTCCTGGCAAATCAAACAGATGTTAGAAAAAGAGAAGCTGCAGAATAGCAGATGGTGGACATGAAGTTGACAGATCTTTGAGGAGGCAAGCTGGTAGGCAAAAAGCACAATATGCAAGAAAGCAGTTCAAGCAGAAACTGCCCTGACACCTGCAAGCAGCTTGTCCATCAGGCATCACAGGATTGTGAGCATCCTCACACATGATGAAGTCTGAAGGTCCTGGTGTAGCGGTGCCATACAGGATGCTGCACTCCATCAGTCCCTTTTCACCATCTGTCTTTGCACGTGTGCAATCCTACTTTGCCAAAGACTGCACTGAACAATCGTTAACACTGTAAAGAAGTGCCTATTTGCTCACTGTTATCATTTACCTGAGCTGTTCAGCCCATGGGCACGTCTTCATGCCAATAAAGCATACTTTGATACAATCTCATGTATTCTAAGTCCTGGTGTGTGTTGACATCCCTGGGAACAGCTTTCTCTGGGAAGGGTTGGTGCAGAACCACAGTGCTGATCAAGTGGGTTGTGTGGAAAGAAATTTTTTTGCTGAAGGGAAGGATCCTGAAAACTTCAATGATAGCTGTAACAGGGAAGATATAATAGTTTTGTCACCCTGAATGGAGCTCATTTGCTTCAACAACTTCACCTTTCCATATTTTCTGTGGTTAATAACACAACCTCTCCCTTAAGCAATTATACCATTTTTCAGCAGCAAAAACGGTGAAAAGAAAACAGTCAGCATACAGCCCTAAGTTTTCAAGGTGTCTACCTGCTGAAATTAAAATTTGAGGCCAAGCCTCAAGGGCAGCACTTTACCTGGTGTGAATAAAGGCTGGTGTAAGTATTTGGTATAAATAAGCCTTCATCAACTGTGCCATCTAAGGAAATCAGTAATAAACAATTGTGAGCAAGATGCACTGAAACACAAAAACAAGGTTTTATGTGAGTACAAGTAGAAATTTTGCTATTTCCTTAGCTCCAGCATCAAGAAGTCTCTTCGAGAAGACATCAGTCTACCTCAAAGCAAAACATACAGTTGATGTTTTTGATCCTGCTTTCCCACAACCTTGCTGTCCAGAATGAAACTCAAGATGTAGTTCCTTGGAACTGTCGAGAGTTTAGAAAACAAAGCTCTTTGGATATGCTCACAAAGCTTACTTGTAACAAAAGGAAAAGAAAGTTGGTCAATGCAAAACACAGAGGACATTTTCTCATAGCCCTCTTAAATACAGTAACACAGATGAAAAACATAAGTAGATTAACACCTGTGCATCTCTTTCCAAAAGGGAGCAGTTATGCGTAGATGACATTAAAACCGGTGAAGGGTTTTACATTCAGATTTCCAGAAGTGACTGCTAGAAGACAGGAAACAATAATGTTTTAAGACATCTATGAAAGGATCATTGTGTTAGTGTTTCTCCATATTAAATCACACATTTGTCAGTGCATTTGTAGACTACAAACCATACCAAACTTCTAAGAGTTGCAGCCTGGACTCCGTATGGTAAAATTTCAGTTCCCCAGGAGTCCATTTCACAGACTACTTTTTGTTAAAACAAATATACTATTACATATTTTTCCTTCACAAAACAAAAGCAATTGTTGTCTCCACAAGACCCACAATGTTCATCTCAGGCACGTGACAGTAAACTGGTTGTAAGAGCCCTTCACTACATCAAAACATGCATCCATACAGCTACAGAATTTTTTTTTTTTCAGCCCATGCCATTCAGTGGTTCACAGTCAATTTTGCTAGAAAACTCATGTGCAAACCTTAACGTATGAAAGTGTTTATTTCCTGGTGAAGCTGAGTGCTGAAAACCCAGCCTGCTTGAAATAATGAATTGGAAATAAAAGTAATCATTGAAAGGCCAAGTTATTCAATGAACTAATTTTCTGTACAGTGCACCAGTGTATAAGTTTTCATTATTTATTTACCTGAATGTTCAGAGGCAAGAAAAAGAAGCATCCCTCCTCAGCTCCAGGGACTCTGCACTCAAATTACAAGAATAAAATAAAGTGCAAGTAGCTGCATTCCTCCCCAAAGGCATCACAATCTCCCCTCAATGTGTTAAATACAGATGGCACTGAGCCCATGCAAACGTAACCCTCTTCTGTCTACTCCCCTTAAAACACCTTCTGGTTTACTGACCATATTTAGACCCTTTGGCAGTCTATAAAAAGTGCTACATGATCTTAATTGCACTAAACCCAGTAAGAGTTATACTCTATTTCACACTTACAGTGAAAAAAACCTCGTTTCCTATGGAGGGATTTTCAAAGGCACCCAAGGGCTGGATCTACAAAGTGATTTTAAGATCCTAAGACAATTTTCCAAGCACAGCTGGCATCCACAAAGGGTCTGGATTCACAACGGGAATATAGGCTCAGCTTTGCAGCAGCTTACTTCTACCTACCCACAGATCTGAATTTGGTGCCCTCATGTAACACAGGAGGAGGGAAAGGGACCCACCAAAGCCAACACATCGAAAGGAGCCTTCAGACTAGGAAAATGCTGGAGAGAGGAGAACAGTTTAAGCTCTGACACCTTGAGGACATAGGGCCAGACCTGCACAGGAGCGTGGCTGGTATGGCTAACCTCTGCTATAGCTGTGACTCCAAAAACTAAGTTCTCCAAGCCTGATTCCTGAAGCTGAAGGTACCTATGGTTCCTATGGACACAACAGTGCTAAACAGGCACTCCTCCCATGCCACAGCATTTCTGATGGTGTTTTTCCTTCCTGCTCACAGCTGAGGCTCAGCCCAGCAAACATACTCTAGGAAGGATGGAAACCTTCAGTCTGTTTTGATGATGCTTCCACTTCATGTAAATACAAAATTTTCAGTGGTCCAAAGAGAAACTACAATTTCAATGTCCTTTTTAATTTTGTTTTCTTCTGGGTCTAGCTGGTGAGCATCAGAAATAATGAGCAGAAAATTATTAGCTTAAGAAGACATCACATTATCCTTTTGCAATTCTAGGATGGGAAATTGGAAGAACAGTGAAAATGCCCATGTTATTCTCTTAGTGTCTTGACCATTATATACTACTAAACCTGTGGCTGTTGAAAAATGAGCAACAAAAACCAGTCTTGCATGTCAAGGGCTGAGTTGTTTTCTCTCACTGTTCATAAAAATTACATAGACAATTCCTTCACACTAAAAATAAGATGGAAAAGCACACATATATTTTAATCTGTGCTTTTTAGAGATGACAAAAGCAGAATTCCACCTTCTTTCAAATGTAAAATACTCTTCAGAGTTAATGTCACTGGAAATAAGCTTTCAAACTTACAATTGATGCAGTCATAGTGCAGATTACATTTATTATTTCCTCCAAATTCATCAGTTTTATAGTCAGCTGACAATCTTTCCAAACCTTATAAATTAGGTTTAAAAACTCCCCAGATAAAGCTAAATGGGCTGTGCAGAAACGGAGTGTTTCTTCCTATGTGTTAATGAAAAGAAAAAAAAAATTTACTTAGCACAATAGGATTCAACAATTTAATGCAAATAACTTGCAACACTTACTCTCTCAACATCCACCAAGGATTATCTGTTCTAAAAAGACTCAGCTTACCAGAGTTACTTGTCTCACCGAGGAACCGTTTAAAAACCCAGGTTACATTTGCCTAGGTTCATCTTAAGAAACAGAATTTTATTGGTGGCTTTTAAGATTAAAACCCAGTCACTCAACAATGAGATTCCTCAACACAATAAGGACCTAAAGCACAGACAGATGCTGCAGTTCACCTCATATCCATATCACTCTGCAGGTGCCCATCCCACTGTACCCTGGGAATACAGAAGAGAGGGTCTTACCTTGCTGTTTTCAGTGGTGAGATGAATGACACCCTGAAGGCACCTTTGTTTCTCTTCCTTAACTCTGGAGGATGTCTAGGGTGAATAGCCCAGAAGAAGTCCATGCTACAGACATGAAAAGATAAATTATCTAAAGTTACCATTTTGTCTGAGTGTCCTGTGTCCTGAAGAATTCCTGGATAATTAATTTTACATCTAGATGGTAATATAGATCTTAGACGGGCTGAATAACCCTCTCCATATAATTTCCTTTGTTCATGGTTGGAAGGAGGAGACCGGGGCAAGAGGCAATACTATAATGGAAGCCCTTGGCTGAGGTCATCCTAAATAGAGTCAGTATTAACTGTTGTGTAAGGACCTGTGGAGAGGAGCCAAAATAAATTGGAGCCTTGCTTTAGTTTTCGTGAGGCAAGGCAGAGCTCAAAGACAGGAGGACAGCCTGGTCAGCCTGGGTGTGTTTGACAGTTTGGTCAGGGAACGATACAATAGATGTTTTTTGAAACATGAACAATGTTCCAGTGCACCACTCTGGCAGAACAGAGCCAGCTGGTAATCTGCAACAGGCAACCAAAAAGCATCAAGTGGTATGAAACATCGTTGTGGAAAGGCACAAATTTTAGTCAGAATGATTACATTTCATGTTTTAATCTGCAGACACTGTAAAAACAAGAGATTGGGTTTTATACAAATCTGCTGAATCAGTCTTATTCCAAGCCATTTTCAAGAGCCACCGAACAATATCTTATGGAACAGTTATTACTTTTATGTGGCTTAAAGCCACGAAGATTTGGGGCAGTTTGGAAATATAAGAGCTTCTCAGATAGGCTTCCTTTCCCTCAGGGGATGAGTAATCAGGGTTCACATGACACCAAATTTAAAGGGTCATGAATTTAAGGTGCAAGATTACAATTGCACTGAAAACGTACAGCTGTTTTCATCCAAAAGATAGCTTATGTTTTTTCCTTATTTTCCTAAACCTGCCATTGAATGGAAGTGAGTCTTAAATAATAGTGCTGCTCTGAGGCATACTGGCTACGTAGCAGATACAGTTCTCCTGTCTGATCATCTGAAGGTTTTTATCAGTTAGCCAGAAAGATGTCAGCCCTGCAGGGGATAAAACATGTGCATTAATTTCTTTCATGCTTTGTCCATCGCTATATAAGGAAATGGAAGCAACAATCAGGTCTGAGTTGGTGGATGGGCAATTCAGCTCATGTAGAATCTTGCAGTTACCAAAAGTTTAATAGGTTGAACCCTGACCTGTCTTCTGACCGGGCGACTCCAAAGCTGTCAGACATACAAAGCTTTCCTGTACTGGTGTAAGGTTTAATTATGTTTTCTAAAAAGTCACTTCATATGGTAATCACATCAGCTATACAAGATTAATTTAAAGAAGGAAAATTTATAAAGTAGGATAATTCTTGTTGTTTCATCTTGTGCATCAGTCAACAATAAATATGAAATAAAGTCACAAAAAGCATGAAAGATTGCGTGCAATCTCTGGAGTGTACCCCGAGCTCTAAAAATGCCCCCTACTTCACCTTTAATGTATTGAATTCCCAACTGGCCCCAGTTTGATTCCCAGCTGCAGATTTCCTTGACCTCTCAGTCACTTTGTCTCAGGCACTTTGTTTCCATTTGATGATGATGGAATTAATTTGGCATGTGTGCTGGGACCCTTACTTACTGGCTGGAACTCCAATGGCTTGAGAAAAATCCAATGACTGTACAGAGATTTGAACTCAAAGGTCTATTTTCATGAGGCACACAACAGAAGAGCTAACAAAAATGTATGTAGAAGGGAGAAAATCAAAAGGCAGTGACAGCTGCAAATCTGTCCAACATAGAGAAGGTTTGAAGGCTCCTAAAGCTTGTCCCATCATATGTTTATAGTGTGCATGCCACCATAACATAATCCCTACTGAGGGATTTATTAATTTCTATGAAAGGTTGTGGATCAGATTCAAAGTAATTTTCTACTATAACCACTTCAGGACCACTTTTGCATCCAGGTTTTTCCATTTAAATTTTGCATTCCTTTGACAGGTTGGCCAGTTCAACTGGGCTGAAGACTTGTCTTGTTTAGACCTTTTAATCTGCAGAGTGGTAATCGGTGAAGGTTTAAGACCTTGTTTAGTGTATTCAAACCTGTTGCGCCCTGTGTGGTTTTCTCAGTTACAGTTTCCTTCAGACACTGAACCCCAGTGTCCGTAGACCACGTAAAACCTCTGCTCAGAGTAGCAGTCATGAAATGTGAATCCCCCACTTTACATCTAGAGACATTCTTCCTCAGATGTCCCAGCAATAAGGGTTGCCCAACACAGTAAATGTAGGCAGGTGCTGATATCTGAGAACTGAAGTGTCCCAGCTTTTCCTATAGCAGTCAAAAATAGCAAGCAATATGTGGCTGATAATCAAGTGAAACTTAGTGTTCAAAGTGTGTTCAGTAGAGTAACAGCTCTTCAGGAACACAGGAAAGGACATACAATGCTAGAGTTAGGGCACTGTTTTAGGGTAATTGGACAACCTGCTGCTTTGCAGTAAGCAAGTGGCACTGGAATAAAGTTAATGCTAAAGCAAGGCTAGATTTGTATTTAAAGTCAGCCAGATCAGGTAAATTTCTTCTATCTCACTGAGCATACCCGAGCATCGTCAGCAGACATGAAGCTCAGCTGTTTCCTGCTGCAACAAGGACTTTATGCAGACATTTTCTACCATCTGTCTCAGGTTTTGGATTTGTACAAAGTTAAAAAAAATGGGGGCAACTGAATCAAAACTGTATGTTTCACAAGGCTTCTATGAAAGCTCTAGGGGATTATGGCTTCCTTACTACTTTGGTACAGAATCATACCTCACAGCAGCTTCTTTAAAAAGTAGTCTAAAGTTTGCTCAAAAAATAACAAATGTTTTGATTAAACCAGTCTGAGCTTGAAATCAAAGTATAAACTCAAGAAGTGTATGTAGTTTCAGATCACATATAAACATTTCAAATGGATTTTTAATTGAGCTCTCTATTCTCTCTCACTTACTTGAAAAACAGATTATTTCATATTCCAGAAGGACAACTTTAAAAAATTAGTCACTCAGGGTGTACACAGACACACTTTCAAAGCTTAACATGACAAATGCGTGTTTGTGTTCACATGTATACATCTGATTTACATGCCTAGAGCAAGGATTTACATACACAGAAGTGCACATCGTATGTATGCATATGTAATTACATATATGTTCCTCATCGTGAAAGTGCCGGTGCATTTCACTTCTGACGTTTTCTTTTTTTTCTCTCTTTTGGGACAAAGAATAACATAAAAATGATTGCTTCCCCACCATCGCCTTCTGTAAAACAAAGGGATAAGATTTCAGTGCCTGGTACATGAGGGCCTTGGAGAGTTCTGCTGTGACAGTGTGTGAGTTGAGTTTATTTGGTCATATATTATTCCTGTTTGATGTTTACGTGCTGCTGTACTGTGGGAGAAATTAATCACACTACGTTTATCAGAGATAAGCTAATCCAACCAAAGTCAATGGTTTAGTAGGCACAGAGTTTCAGAGAACAGCAGTAAATTATAACTGGATTTGATTAAGAGGTAATTAGCTAAACCTGTTTACCTTAACCTTTGCTGCAACTATTGTTTTTACTAGAAGAAGAGTGTCATTAGATTGTATCTGGGATACAAGTTATGGAGCATATACCACTTTTCACTGTCCAATTTTCATCTGTTATTCAAGAAAGAGGTAGAAAGGTCAGGATCAGATTGCTATTGTACAATTCTCCTGAGATGAAAGCAGAAAGTTTCCCTGACAGAGACAAAATAAGCCATGAAGAACAGTAGTTTATTTTTCAGTAGGATGGAGGGGGAGTCAAAAGAACACATGTCTAGAGCCCTAGACAGATTTTTGCAATAATTCAACTGTCTCAGTAGATTTGAGAGTCATTTGAACTCACTGAGCATTTTACAGAAACAGGGAAGAGTAATACCAATTCGCTGCAGACTAGAAAATAGCACAGTAAGGAACAAGATGAATATTTTTTCAACTGTGCTGCATTTTCATAAATTATTTTAAAATGTATTAATTCAAGAGAATTAGAAGAGCCACAGGAATCCAACTCTTAAGTGGCTTTATAGCCATTTAATTGACCAGTTTACATAACTTAGTTAAAATAAGAGTTTAGATCACTCTGTGTTCTTGGCTTATTGATAGCAGTCAGCCAAATTGTAAGCACATTTGAGAATGGTGTAGATTTCTGTTTTTTGCTTGAGGGAACTTCAGCTTCATAATACAAGACAAGTAAGTAGGGTCCCAAGTAAACATGGTTACTGAAGGAAAAGAGATAAGCTGGTTTTACAGTTTTATACGTGAATAAATATAGACTTAATTCCCTCATTTTGGTTCCAAGAACTGTTTGAAAAAGGTACCCACTGACATACACATAATGGATATACCTAGCTGGAAAGACAAGGATGGAAGTTTCAGATAGCCCACTGCTCGTTCCTGCATCTTCAGTTTTATCCCATGAGTTTCCATTACATCCCAGAAAAACAGAGAAGTTCCCAGGCAAGCCTACAAGGTCTCACTTCATTCAAGCTGTTTCTGGGTGAGGAAAGACAGTTTCAAAGTTTTAAAGCATTACCCACCCAGCAACTTTTTTTTTTTTTTTTTTGCTTAGACTAACAGGGCTCAGGCTCAAAGATTTGGAGCCTATATTGTAAGAAAGACAATTTCTAACACAGTTCAGACACTTAAGGGGAATAAAAAGATGTGTCAGTTATACATATGCCCATGTAGGCTCAGTAATATAGCTGATAATTGAACTGCATTTTTTTACCTGAGAAAAAAAGGTCATTGGTTATCTCTTTCTTTTTTTTTTTTAGCCTATCCAGCTATGATGAAAGGCCTGTACAGTCTAGCCTGATTCTCACTCAAAAGAATATGTATATTTTTCACTAAAAAGTGATATGGTAATACCTTCTTGCACCTGGTTTCCTGAAATCTTACTGGTAACGAAGGGAACTACTTGAAACATGGTAGACTCTTGCAAAACAAAGGTTTGACTTACTACTCCAAGACTTACCTGTTCTGTTCAGTCTTTGTGTGGGCTGGGGAAAGCACTCCAGGCCTCACATCTGCCAGTTTGTGCAGTTACTGATTATCCCATTGTGCTGAATGAGTGAAGGTTTATATCCCTTGGCAGCATGGGCAGCCCAGTTTACATCCCCACTGGGTAATTGCTTAAGTGATTAAAGCTGATCTTCCACATAAATACAGGAACTTCAGTATTTCAGGCCACAGGAAGAGGTTTATAGGCTAAATATGGTCTATTAATGGCATATTGTTAAAGTTTCTTTGGAACAGTGAAGTAAGTGCTTTGTCTTTTTTGATCTCCAGGGGTTTTGCCATATCACTAGTCAGGTTTTCTCTTCCACAGACCCTTTGGATAGAGTAGAAAACACTAACTTTCCACTAGTGATTATATGTTTCATAATTTTTTAATGAGTAGTTTGCTCCTGTAAATCAAAATAGGAGGCTAAAAGTGAGAAAGT
This sequence comes from Eurypyga helias, assembly GCF_000690775.1. Taxonomy (NCBI): domain Eukaryota; kingdom Metazoa; phylum Chordata; class Aves; order Eurypygiformes; family Eurypygidae; genus Eurypyga; species Eurypyga helias. Next base: position 11,361 of record NW_010258082.1, read on the forward strand.
TTGTGTATGTGTGTCCACATGCACAAGTGTGTCTTCTATGTAGACAGCAGCTTGATTTCCTCTCCAGATGGAACTGTCTAAAACTAACAATAAAAAGAGGTTGGAGAACAGATTTTAGCCTTATAAAGGACTCCAGTTTAGCTCACAAAGTAATTTTTTTTTTTTTTCTGGAGATAAGAATTTCACTTAACCTAGGAATTGTTTTAATTTCAGTATTCAAAATGTCTTATTCTGAGCATTTGAAAAGGACTAGACTTGTGCACGACTCTCACAGGAGACAAATAAATTGTCAGTACCTCACAGGCATCTGCCCTTCTAAGAAAGTGACATAAAAGTCACTTGATATGAGTGCAGTTGCTGAAACGCTGTGATTACAGTGATTCCTGCCAAATAATACAGGCTTATTGTTTCCTTGCTTCAAGCTTTTGGAGGGAGGGATCATCTTTTCATTCTGGGGTTGGAAGGTACCCAACTCAAAAGTGTTCTTGCTTGGGAGAAGGACTTCTGACCACAACAGTTGCACAGATAAAAACAGAGAAATAGTTATAATTACATTGAAACTGAATAATAAAGATGCACTGTGACTATCTCTTTTGTATTTTGTTTTGCTATGATTAGACATAAATAAATAACATAGGTGCAAAACTAATACTACTGCCTTCCAAGCCAAGAGACTACAAAAATGTTAGCTCCAATACTTCTTTTTTTTCCATGAAGAAAAGCAATTAATTATGACATCAGCTCTGTTTGGATAAACTTCTGTCTTTTAAAAAAGTCTTTCCTAAGTTCTGGCTTCTTTAGAACAGAATAGAAGATCATCTCAGTGTGACTGTCACTAAAGTGTGGTAAAGATGGTCAAAACTTGACATTCCTCTTTCATCATACACATAAACTTTTAGAGGCAGGAGGGTAGATCTTTTCAGTTCAAAAAAAAAAAGATTTAAAAAGTTTTTTAATACAATATAATAATTTGCATTAATAATTTACTACTAGCATATTCATAGTATGGTTTAGATTGGTGGCTCCTGATTTTTTAGGCTCTGTGACTCAATTAAGGATCATAGGGTTTTTCACTCATTTTGAGAGAAAAATTCCTACTGGCTTCAATAAGACAAATATAAAAACAATCTGGTAAAAACCACAGAAGATAGAAATAGATCTGGTGGGTTCAAGCCTGCATGTCTTTTCTCTTCATCCCCTATGCAGGCAAAGGAGCATTCAGAACACCAAAAATTTCCTATTATGTCAACAAAGTATTTTAAGATTATATGTTTTGGCTGTTAATGAATGAGGTTTGGATTTGAAGTAAGTAAGTTATTTTATGCTGGTGCCCATTTTTTAAGTGTCTTCAGCTTCCATTAAAGAATGTTAATTATTCCTCAACACTGGTTGTGTAAAGTGGATTTGCTGTTGTTCATGTCCTTTGAATGTATGTCTTTACAGGCTCATGCTGAAATTATTTCACATTTTCCCTCACATCAGCAATTTTGTGCTGGGTTTCAAAATCCTTGGATGCTTTTATTAGCCTTCTTTTTTTCTTTGTAACTCAATCATAGATCCTTTAAAAAAGATTACTCAAGGCTGAGTGTGTGCCACAGGATTTTGTTACCAGTTCTTAAGTCTGGTTGAAGATTTGGTTTTCATATATCTTCGCACTGCTGTTTTCCACCCAGTATTAGGAAGTCATGAGCCTTACATCTTCTCTCAAGAGTCCAGTTTGTAGGTACCTTGTTAATGACAAGCCTCAGTTTATAACTGCAACTGAATTATGATGCAGCATCATGATACCACAATTGGCACTGTTTAGGGGACATGATTAGAAAACTTCCTGTATCAAGATATCAAAGAATCATAGAATGGTTTG